>NC_141147.1:73791442-73948146 GCF_053477565.2 Lygodium microphyllum | reverse complement strand
GCAAATTCTATTCTTTTTCCTATATAGAAAGTGGTTTAGAGTTTCTTGTGTACAACAATTGTTATGGGCTAGTCTAACATTGACCTCCCAAGAAATGCACATGCTCCTAGATGGGCACTTATAGCATGCATCATGGTTATACTAAAGTATTTATGCAAATCATCTGTCTTCTATTCACTACTATAGGTAAAAGGAACAAGTTTTGGTCAAGACATTTGGCGAGTTGCCAAAAGAAGACCGATGATGACCATGGACTCAACTTCTCCTCTCTATTGACCATTTCTACATGATATTGTAGCTGAATATTATCTATGGAGGGATATTAAATGGATAGTGGTTGGATATCCCTAGTACTCACAATAGACATTTTTAGTTTTCTAGAAAGTGATTGTAGTCCTTAGAGATATTCTTGCCATGGAGTGCTTATCCATGAATAGCCTTCTTGCTTCATGTCTATATGAGACAACCCTCTATGGAGGAATCCTCCCACTAACTTATATAATTGCTTAGAGATACAATATGCCTCTCATGTTATATGGAATTTTGCATATAATTATACATACATTCTTTTTTGATACGGTAGGAATTGAACCTATTGTGTATAAAGATAATGGGGGAATGTTTGATGTTACTAGAATTTTATGCTTAGCATGCATCTTTTGTACTCACAAGTATACTTTAAATACTAAAGGGAACATTTTTGGAGAGCCATGCAACCCAACCTTTTCAGTTGACCTCAAAACATATGCTTTGATGCCAACTTAACTTTCCTACCTTCTTATGATTCCAAAATAAGTCCGGTGGATGGACATGTTGGTTATTTTTACATAAAGATTTTATAACTATTTGAAGGTCATAACTGGTGTATACCATGGGACTACCTGAATGTCTAAAGGTGGTCCCCTCTAATTCCACCTCCCCTAGATATAGATCCTAGTAGGTATGGGTTGATTTGGTGGGTTTAACCATTC
Source organism: Lygodium microphyllum (assembly GCF_053477565.2). Taxonomy (NCBI): domain Eukaryota; kingdom Viridiplantae; phylum Streptophyta; class Polypodiopsida; order Schizaeales; family Lygodiaceae; genus Lygodium; species Lygodium microphyllum. Next base: position 73,947,175 of record NC_141147.1, on the reverse strand, counting down.
TGCAGATGAAAAGGTGTTCTACTATACATATAAGAAGGATATTCCTTTATCCATGAAAAGGGTGTTCTAATATGCATCCAAAGTGGATGCTTACTTACCACTTGGCTAATGATACAATATTGGATATAGAATGGTATCTGATCATGAGGGTACTTGCATAAAGATGCATTGGGTGTGCTAATCACTAGGCTAGTGACAAATGCAAGACATATTAACTAAATAGCATATGGTGCAACAATACCAATAAAAAATGGTTGGTGGCATGACCCTTACCCAGATCCAATAATGGTATTTGGTCTCCTTTACAAGAGCATTCCAATCGATTGAGTATGTAAACATGGTGGTTGTTATTGGCAAGTCTTGGTTACTTCTTAATATCTGTACCTAGTCACAATATAACTAAAACCCAAGACTTCAAGAGTCTGCTAAGTTTGGTTCTCTTATGGTTAGAAATCCTATTCGAAGATGGCTATTGCAATAGCCAACCACCAATATTTATATAGTACAAATTGGTGTATCATGTGCAATCCATGTGAATTTATGACAAACTCTAGTGGTGGCATGTCATTCTAAATCCCCATCTCAAGCCCAAATTTATTTTGGTACTTCCGCATGTTATCATGCTGGGTACCTCATGCCTGAATACATAAGCTTGACTGATAGTACAATTGTGCTATAGGGTGGAATAAAAACCATTATATTATTGGGAGTGAAGGTGCATATGCCTATGCTGCCCATGTATTACTACAATGATAGTACCCACACACCTATACACTACAAGTAGCAGATGCCCATTATTGTCACTTCATTCTTTATTCTTTCAGTGACATTTGGATAAGGGAAGGCCGATCACACATTGTGACTATCGAAGTTTCCACATCTTGAATCTCTCTCTTTTGTTCTCTTACTCTATCCACCATAGGTGACTCCTCCATTACTTTTGCTTGCACATGCTCTCAATTGAGTCTCTCCTTTCAATTGGTATCAAAGCATTGATTCGAGAATCTTCTCTTCAGCATGCTTCAACCAACATTTGAAACCTCAAACTCAAGGTTTAATGGTTGCCCCTCAAGAAGGTATGCATTAGCCCTGTGCTTCATAGTCAATTTCTCATCTTGTATGGGCTCCTTCTCGACATCAAGTAGACTCAATTGAGCTTCACAAGTACTCGAGTGTGGCCAGTAATAGCAACAAACAAGATAAACTTGATGTGTACTCTATGCAGGATAGACCTACTATTTACTATGTGCAAGACAAACTTGCTATCTATTCTTTGAAAGACAAACTTGCTATCTACTCTATGCAGGATAGACCTATTGTTCACTTTATGTAGGATAGATGTGTTGTTCATTGTGTTGCATGATAGACCTATTGTTCACTACATTGAGGACATACCTACTATTTATTGTGTTCAAGACAAACCTATTGTTAACTACTGTTTAGGATATACCTGGTGCATATTGTCACATCAAGCTAATTGACTGTGAAAGTTTATGCCTATTGCCATTTGAAGATGTTCGGGTACTTAAGTGCATGTATTGATATATGACATTGATATTGGACTCGATTGAGTTATGTCTATGCTCTCTAGATGCTATTTAGATGCAATTGTTGCCTAGTGGGTTGATTTGATTCATGATTTGATGCAATACCTATCGCTATCACGTTGTTGTCAGTGATATAGTCATCCTAATTGGCTATGTATTGAGCTTCTTTACACTTGCTTAGTCAGTTGTGTGTTTAGCAGATCTCTTTCATTATCTGAGACCTATTATATGCATGATAGTTATGCCTATTGGATGTATCCCACTTTGACACATTGATTTTGATAGTTCTCGATACGAGTTGCATGCTTAGTGACTTCAATGCTGGACTAAACATTTATTGGTGTATGTTCTTCACCTACTTTGATTAGCACCTATGCTCTAATCTCCCACCTCAGAAGTATGATGCTCAACTCCCACATATTGCAAATTTGGTACAAAATGTCAGACTCTCCATGGATCTCACCCTGACAACATGAACAAAGGTATCTTGTATTTGTTGAGCTATGGCGACAGGGATGGTAACCAAGTGGCTCCATTGACACCTGCAATATAGGATAGTTGAATTAGTCCTTACTAATCAACCTCTTGGTTGGATTTGCAAGTATTGGGAACTGCCTTTTCACATCTTCACATATACCGAGTTCTTTAAATTGTTGCGGATAAATTCATTGTATTAATTTAGTCTCTCATCATGGACTCACTCGCATGCCTTGTAAATTTCAACATCAATTGAGCTATCACAAATTAATATTCAAATGTTATGCCTTGCAAAAATTACTTTCTTAAGGGTCTTTTGGTCTTGCTTCTACTTTCTTTTAACATGTGTGCACACACATACACATACATATACATATACATATGCATATACATATACATATACACATGCATACATGTATGCATACATGCTCATACACATATAAACATATGTGAGTGAAAGAAAAATGGAGAGAGAGAGAGAGAGCAAAGGAGAGAGAATGGTACATATAAAACACCCACTTACATATATCCACACATGCACATATACATACAACACACATTCACACACAAATATATACATGTACATAGACGTGTAATGTATACACACATGTGCATACACACATATGCACATTTATACACATGTATACACATACAATGAAGAAAGTTGAGAGACATGAGAAAGAAAAACATGATAGAAAGTAAAAATGATGAGGGAGAGAGAGGGTACACATTTGTGAGACTACACAAACAGACACACATGTACTAAACACATATATCCATATTTATGAGATGACATACATAGACATACACATATTAAACACACATATACATATGTACATAAAGACACACATACACACACACACACATATATGCATGTGTATACACACATAGAGAGCATAGGAAAGACAAGAAGATGTGAAAATGAAAAAATATGTGTGTATATGTATTATTCACTCACACATGTGCATGCGTGCTCACACACACACACACACACACACACACACACACACACACGAGAGAGAGAGAGAGAGGAGAGAGAGGAGAGAAAAAATGAGAGTGATATAATAATGTAATTGATTAGATATAAATAATTAATTATTAATAAGTCAATTCACTATTAATAAAAGATGTATAATTGTATTTGAATTAACATATTATACGTATATAACAATGCACATATGTTATTTATTATTAATTAGGAGAGAGTGTGTGAATAATAATAATAATAATAATAATAATAATAAATTCTCAATATAATTTGTGGATTGTCAAATTTATAGCTACATAAAATACGTTTTTGAATCCTAACACGAAGCATTGGGAGAACATCGACACGAAGCACTAGGAGAATCTAGGCCTCGAAGTGCCAATTTGAACATAATAGGGTACTTGTTATTTTTCAAATAGCCTTGCTATATTAAAATCTCAATTTTTATCAAACCTTCCTTGATCCCACATGCTTAATGGGGTGGATTACAACTTCAATGGGTCTCATTTGAGCATAGTTCACGTGGGCACATGTTGTGATCGAGAGTAACTTTGAGAGCTAGCCATTGTGAAATCAAAAAATTGTTTTTTGAGAACATTATCAATGTCTTTTTAATTTGACATTTTCTTATTATTTGTGATAGGGCTTCATTCCAAGTTGTGCACCCCTATGGGTAAGGCAGCAGCATAGAGCCGTTCGATTGTAGGTTTTGAACTTTTGACCTCCCATTACTAACACGCCTATCCAACCAATTGAACTACCATTTGTTGGTAAAATTATCAAATTGCCTCTCAATACCTACAATTTTAAACAATAGCAAAATGTCAATCTCCTTTTTTCTTACAACTAACTCTTGTTGCACCATCTACTACTTCTCCTATTTCTTAGCCTGTATCTATGCCTATGCCTATTCTTGTTGCAGTTTTCAGACCGTTTGCAAAACCGATTATCGAAGATATAGTGGAGGAGATTTCAAAGAACTTAAAAGACCTACAAATCAAGAAGATTAGAATGGAGCAACAGTCGCTTGGTCTAGCTCTGGTTACAGCCTCAACTTCTTCTACTCCTGCAAATTCTTCCTAGCATTATTGCATGTGGTGTGATAGTCCAGATCATGAGTAGAAAAATTGTCAAGATTTTGAAGAGGCGAGAAGGTTGAAGTTAGTAGTGTGGAAAGACAAGATTATATGTTTTGGAGATACAGAGTAGCCGATCAAGCCAAATTTTTGTAAGGGGTGGAATGAGGAAATTGTTAGAGGAGTCTCTTTTGTGCTCTTCTTATGTGATGCTCATGGCCGTCAAATTCCCCCAGGTTGCAGCTAAGCTTATTGCTAGCGGTGAAGTCTCAAAGGAGCAAGCAATCATCGACAGGATGCTGACCTCATACCGAAAGCTTACCGACTCTGCACCAATCCAAGAGCTTGAAGAGCTCCTGAGTCTTGCAAACTCTACCTCTTCATTCTTACAACAATGGTACGCTTTATGCCTCTAATGGGAGCGAAAAGGTTGCCAAATTATGACGAATGCCAAGAAGAGACGCACAATCAAGGCTGCGAAATATGACCCCACGTACATGGCTCCTACTTCTTTTAGGGTTATGGCCATCCTGTGTAATAAACTGCTTGACGACCATTTATTGGCCCATCCTTACATCGGCCAAGTCCTTACAGAAGAAGAGCTACACGTTGCTAGCCGCCTCAAATCTAGTGATGTGCTACACGATGTCCTAACATATATCACGCAAGCATCCATTAGACCGCATGAACTTGACCATCATGCCCAATGGGAATACAACCCAAATTTCTACCATTTCTATTGTTAAATTAAACACACCACACTGTGCTTTACCGCCCTTGCCTTGTCCTATTCAATCCTAGGAAGGATCTTCATCTTCCCACAAGGCGGAGGGGGTAAGGTGATCAGGAAAACATAACACAAAGGAAAAACATAATGAAGAGTTGAATTGTGCATAAAAACATAAGAGCAAAGCTACTGGCTGGAATACGCCGTGCAGTCTACGCAGAATGAACATCATCATGGGGGTCGTCCCTCTACAACAAGCACTGCATGCCCCACCGCACCCCTCGTCATATGCGCTTGATAATCCACTATTTAATCCCTGTTATGCGAATAATTCTGTCCTGCCTTAGGGCCTAACCCTTGGTTCACATTTTTCAAGTTCCCCACCAGTAGCCTTCATGAAGCACATAGTGCAACTGGCGTGCAAGGAAGCTCTCCACTGTCGGAGGGAGCATAATGCACTAGCACCTCCACCAGAACGCTGCGTGCCTACTCTAAAGAGGTACGCGCCGAAAAGAGGCCCCAAGAGACACTGCCTAGAACGCAGGCCGAAAACTCCCCAAGCCAAGAGAACGAAGGCTCAAGGGAGCACTCGGGGCGTAGCAACACTGGCCGTGCAGACCCCCACTAGACGCTCGGGCACCAAGTGCTCGAAAGAGGAGAAGGCAGCTACAAACAAGCAAGAATTTGATGAATTGTTTAAAAGCATTCTTGAAATAGTTGCGGCCATGGACTACACCATCTAGGTCCCGACCTATATCTTCCCCGGCCAGCCTGACAGGAGCCCACCACCGGCACAGCCCCAATCGTCTAATCACCCAAATTCACCATGCCTCATACAAATAGAATAGGCTCTATGTTGTATAAGCTGCTTGCCAAATGCCATTTTGCCATAACTTTTTGTCAAGTGGTTAAAGGGGCAGGCTCCCTAACTGTGCAAACCTCCTGTACCTACTATTAATACATGCCACGTCTTTAACAAGCACCGATGATATGCATCGCAGTCAGCACCATAGGATTTTGATAAAGTAATATATTTTTAAGATTTTGATAAATTGATATCTTTTTGTGTTGCATCTGTTCATTATAATCGATACATGTGACTTGCATATACTCTCACGAAGTATCAAGTGAATGCAGGACAACATAGGTCTTTGTACGAAAGTGTTCAATGCCCAAGTCACCACAAGACCACCAACCTCACAAAGAGCCATGATGAAGCCACACCGTCAAAGGTGAAAATCACCCTGGCCAATTGCCCACATTATATGGCCCAAAACATGATCAGTGGCCACTCTCTCCTTCCGGGTCAAACTCTACACCTGGCACTTACGGTAGCTGTTACTGAATTGTACCAACATTGCACGTTTCAAAGAGGTTTTGCAAAATCTCCAGTGTCTCTCTCCATCTCAACAACTGTTCCTCTAGCAACACGGCTAAGACACAATCATCGCTGTAATATCCAGTTTCACAGCCTTTGAATCTCGATATTTCCCAATCCAATTGAAAGGCTGATAGCCTCAAAGTATTGCAATGGTTGTACTTATGTTATTCTTTATAATTTTTTTAAAAAAGCACCTACCATCACAACACAACACCTAGGGGTTCTCAAATTAGGTACGCCCAATGACCTTGGTCAGCTGGCTCCATCATCCCTAGTCCCCTAGCCCTCTACACACCCCCCACAATTGTTCAGGGCACATCAAGGGCAAGACATACCTTGGGAGCTTGTCTCGCCTATGGTTAGACATGTCACCCTGATCCATTTGCACGATTCCTTTTTGTACTCTGCCTTAATACCATTGCAATCGATCGTGGTAAGCACTACACGGATGGCCCTGATAAGTATACTGTCGTCGAGCAAGCCCAGTAGCTACCAGCTATTGAAAGTTCAAATCAATGTGTTCAATTATGCTACATCATGTTGTCACAATGGAAATGATGTCTCATACATCTTCATGTGTACTTCTCCTCAAGATGAATGACTTTGCTTCACAACGGAAAGGATGTCTCATACATCTTCATGTGTACTTCTCCTCAAGATGGTCAACTTTGCTTCATCCACACATTGTTACGAGGAACCAAACCCGCGGTCTTCTAGCTACGTAATATGTAAGTATGCACGACCACTCACATAATATCTGCACCGAAATATATACACAGTTTGGGTCCTCAAGTGCAGGACAATACTCTCAGCTTGCTTAGAGTTCGACCTGTCTCCCAAACTCATCGAACTATATCTTGTGCACGATAAAAAAACTATCACTACCTCGAGGGAGAGACCACATATGAGAGGTTTTCAGTTGCAAGTATTGAATACTCCAACAAAAGGGTCGTTCGCTCTTCATCGACACTCACCTCTGAATTCTTATCCTTTATCATCCTGCAAGCCCGCCAAGAATCATCATGTGCAGAATCCCCAAACACCAGTACCTGTGCTAGCCATCACTGCAATCCCCAACAAAGAACAGCCCTATCACCAACTCAAAAGGCCACCCGGCCACCAACCCTACCACCTTCCAAGCTACCACCCATTAGTGCCATGGGATTGGCACTCGGCTAGGAGGGGGGTAATGTTCACTACAACACCAGCAACAGGAAAAAGCGAGAAAATAGAAAAAATCTAAGAAGCAGGAAAAGGTGTAGGGCAAGCATGGAAAAGACGCCCAGAAGAATAATAAGCCTAAAAAAATCCAAAAGCATAGAAACAACCGCCAAAATTTCAAGGCACAGCCGTCGAAGCCTAGAGGAGTTAAAAGCAAGAAAGCACACCTTTAAATGCAAAGGCGCTCTCAAATCCTTGTAAAAGAGCACCAGGCTCCCTCCTATGCAAATTGTGAACTTAGAAGGGTGGTAGGACTAGCTAGGAAGTGAAAGAATGGAGAAAAAGGGCCTAGGCCATGGCCAACCATGTAAAACTTGAGGATGATCGCCTGTGGGAAGTAGGGCATATATATAAACTTGAAAAGTGAATGAGAAGCTCATTCTAATGTGTGAAAAAAAGCTTCTTCTTCTTCTTCTTCTCTTCTTCTTGCCTTCTTACTTGTGCTTGAGAGAGGGAGTGAGTGAGTGTAAGGGAGTGAGGGAGTGAGTGTGTGAGAGTGAGGAATCGAGGAGAAGAAGCTCCCCATCTCCTCTCTTCATCTTCTTCTCTTCTCTTGTCTCGCGTGGCTATGGAGGATGGAGCTTGTTGGAGAGGGATTGAGGTTGCTTGAGCTTGCCTTAAGGATCGTGGAGCTACCGGCGTGCACGGGAGAGGAGGATACTCGATTGGGCATCAAGGTAAGCTCACTACACCCTATAGGTAGGGAGGGTGTGTCGGCTATGTGAGAGGTAGCCATGGCCGCTCGGCTTGAAACACTTGACCAATAAGCGGTCCGTAGGTCTCGGGGGTTGAGCTTATAGCTCCCCTTCATCATGCATGTATTCTGTGCGACAATGTGCACATAAACCCATCTGCATTTCCATCAACTCATTCATCTTGGCATCAAGATTTTTAAAGTCCGAATAACTTGAAGTAGTCCTCGCGTTTCTCCGAATCTTTGTAGTTCTTGTACATTTAGCAACATGCATTCCTTGTCCTCTTGCCACATCTTTCAGTTTTTGCACATTCATTCTATTAGGGCCCATACGTTGGCTGCAACGAATATATAAATGACCATCTCCAAAAATATATATAGTACTTTGATGCAAGCACAATTAAAGCAACTATCTTCCATACCTATGCAAATGGCTCCAAGCCGGCAAGCGTCGAAGAGATGATGCCGTCACCATTTTGTTTAATTCAACTAAATCCACTACATTCAATGGAGTCGAAAGCACTACATCGAGAATATCTCCCATGGATTCGCTTTGTTCCATGTCTGCACCAAATTTTAAAGAGAATATAAGAGTCACACAACAAATAAATCTCAAAGCTATTCAAGTCATAAGAGAAAATAACATGTCCTACATGGGAAGGTGTCCTAAGTTTCAAAATACTTATTGGTGCCAATCCCATATGACTATATTTTGATATGACTTACAATAACTTACCAACTCACAGTAACGAAGATAGAACATGCTAACCTAACTACCCAATCAACTTACCCACTAAGAGAGAGAGAGAGAGAGAGAGAGAGAGAGAGAGAGAGAGAGAGAGAGAGAGAGAGAGAGAGAGAGAAGAGGAGGAAGAGAAGCACGAAGAAGAATGAGACGAGTGTGTGTGTTTGTATGTGTGTAGCGGAAGAGCCACACATGAGTCGCCCACATGATATATATATGTACCCTAATTGCAAAACCAAACTATACAAAGTGTACCAACATGTCAAAGCTTCAACCATTCCACGTATCTAATCTAATCTAAGTCACGAAAGCACATCAGTAAAATTGTATAGTAATCGAGATGGAGACAAAGAGAAAGAGGGACTATTAAAATGATTTAAAAATAGTTTTATAATTTGCAAGAGACAACAATGCGTTTCAAAATGGAGATTTCCATCAAACAACTCATTTAAGAAGTCTTGTAGGGATTATATATACCAAGAAAACTATTGCAAAGAAGCATGGGTTAGCATTGCTAAAAACCTATTGTGATAAATTTTCAAAGAAGCAAGTTGCATATCACATCAAGGGCGATGTTCTCTAGTGCAAGAAGATAAGCCTGCACAGCAATTCATATGCATTAACATTGCTAAAAATCTATTAAGATAAACTTTCAAAGAAGTAAGTTGCACATCAAGAGCAACGTTCTCTAGTGCAACCAAGCTCTCATTCTTGTGAGCAATTAACTCACATACTCCATCCTCTATACGACCCGCACAATTAAGAAGGTCTTTCAACTTCTCTTCTTGATCATCCGAAGATCCAGCACGCAACCACCAAATTTTTTGGGTATGTTCATAAATGTCACCTATATAACCCCTAATTTTTTCTAACTCTCCCTATGTCCTTACTCCATAGGCAAGGTGCCCGTCATATTTCTCTTCCAACATTCTCTCAATCCTCTGTGACGGTCACCAATGTTCTCACAAAGAGATATTGAAGCTTTTTGACACCAAAATAGTGTCTTCACTTACTTTTCAATCCCATCCAATTGACGAATAAACCTCAAGAAACCAACGGAGCTATCATGGCCTCCAACATGCTTAAGTGCATGACAATTTGCCTTCTTCCTTGTGACCTCCTTCATTTTACATACATTCATTTGCACGTTAAGAGTGCACTATATAATATCTTCTACATACATATTCTTGTTTGTTGCAGAAGCCTCCATACTAGACAAAAAGTATGCATTAATCTTGAGGGATATATTAAATATTCTCAAAATTTAGAAATAGCAAAAACTCCTAGATCTAATACCAACAAAGTTCAACTAACCCTCTCTCTCCCTCTCCCTCTCTTCTCTCTACACCTAACCAACCAATTAATGCACTAACTAACTAACAAAACCAACCTACTCTCTCTCTCTCTCTCTCTCTCTCTCTCTCTCTCTCTCCCTAACTAACCAACTAATGTAACCAACATAACTAACCTACTCTCTCTCTCTCTCTCTCTCTCTCTCTCTCTCTCTCTCTCTCTCTCTCTACCTAACTAACCAACTAATGTAACCACCATAACTAACCTACTCTCTCTCTCTCTCTACCTAACTAACCAACTAATGTAACCACCATAACTAACCTACTCTCTCTCTCTCTCTCTCTCTCTCTCTCTCTCTCTCTCTCTCTCTAACTAATATACAAACTAACCAACTAATCAACATAGAACAATCTATTACTAATAGATAACCAACGTAGAGAGAGAGAGAGAATAAAAGAGAACCTACTAATAGCTAACCAACCAACTAATATAAACACAAACTAACATAATAAAACAAACCAACTAATAACAACTAAACACAAACATAAACCAATCTACTCTCTTACTAATATAACCAATATATAACTAATCCACACACACACACACTCTCCCCCGTTTCCCTCCCTCCCTATCTCTCTCCCTCCCTCCCTCTCTCCCTCTCTCTCTCTCCCTCCCTCTCTCTCTCTCTCTCTCTCTCTCTCTCTCTCTCTCTCCACCCAACCAACCAACATAAAAATGCAAACTTAAAATAACTCGCTAACTCACAGTAAAGAAGACAGAACCTACTAACCTAACCAACCAACCCACTAACTAACCAACCTACACACCAAACCAATAACAATAACAAATAAAATAACAAACACAGTAAAATAAAATTACAACCCAGAAGAGAGAGAGAGAGAGAGAGAGAGAGAGAGAGAGAGAGAGAGAGAGAGAGAGAGAGAGAGAGAGAGAGAGAGAGAGAGAGAGAGAGAGAGAGAGAGAGAGAGATCACCAACTTGAATAATAATCATCAAGATTTGCCCCAATGACCAATCCGGTAAACAAAATTATACCAAGCAAACCAAAACACCAATAAATTAAATTGCACCAAGCAAACCAACCTACCTCTCTCCCTCCCTCCCTCCCTCTCTCTAACTAAACAAACTAAATAATAAACCCTAAAATAAATAACTAATATATAAATTAAAATTGTTTAAACTAATCCTAAACAACTAAAGTAAATAAACAATTTAAATAATATAAACTTACTAACTTACTAATTAAACTAACTAACCAACCCTAAACCAAATAAAAAAATCAATATCTAAACTAACTAACTAACTAAATAAACAATTAAAAAAACATGTTCTCTCTCTCTCTCTCTCTCTCTCTCAAAACTCACCCTAAACTTACACACATAAAATGAAAAATTAACTAAATAAACAAACCAATATCCAAACTAATTAAATAACCAAATATTAATAGACAATAATAAAGTAAATTACTAAACTAACCGACTAACTAACTAAACAAACAATTTAAATAACATAAACTTGCATACCTAAACTAACCCTAAATTCTCTCTCTCTCTCTCTCTCTCTACACACACACACACACACACACACACACACACACACACACACACACAACTGACCCTAGACTCACACACATAAAATGAACAATTAACTAATATTAGTCTATACTAACTACATAACTAAACTCTCTCTCTCTCTCTCTAGCAAAACTCACCCTAAACTAACACACAAAATGAACAAATAACTAATATTAATTTATACTATTTAAATAACTAAACTAACTAACTAAACCTCAACTAACCAACTAACTAAACAAACAATTAAAATAACATAAACTTGCACACCTAAACTAACCCTAAACTCTCTCTCTCTCTCTCTCTCTCTCTCTCTCTCTAACAAAACTCACCCTAAACTCACACACATAAGGCAAATAATTAACTAATATTAATATTAATACAAACCAACTAAATAACAAAATATTAATAGACAATAATAAAATAAATAACTAAACTAACCAACTAAGCCTAAACTAACTAACTAACTAAACAAACAATTAAAATAACATAAACTTGCACACCTAAAGTAACCCTAAACTTTCTCTCTCTCCCTCCCTCTCTCTCTCTCTCTCTCTCTCTCTCTCTCCCTCTCTCTCTCTCTCTAACAAAACTCACCCTAAACTCACACACATAAGGCAAATAATTAACTAATATTAATATTAATACAAACCAACTAAATAACAAAATATTAATAGACAATAATAAAATAAATAACTAAACTAACCAACTAAGCCTAAACTAACTAACTAACTAAACAAACAATTAAAATAACATAAACTTGCACACCTAAACTAACCCTAAACTTTCTCTCTCTCCCTCCCTCCCTCTCTCTCTCTCTCTCTCTCTCTCTCTCTCTCTCTCTCTCTCTCTCTCTCTCTCTCTCTCTCTCTCTCTTTCTAACAAAACTCACCCTAAACTCACATAAAATGAACAATCAACTAATATTAATAACAAATAATTAAAACAAAATAAACTTGCACATATAAACTAACCCTAAATTAAATAAACAATTAAAATAACATTCTTTCTCCCCCCTCTCTCTCTCTAACAAAACTCACCCACTAATCAACCAACTAACCCTAAACTAACAAACAAACTAAACAAATAATTAAAATAACATAAACCTAGACAAACTAACTCACCCATGAACCAACCGCTAACTCACACACACTCTTTCTCTAACAAAACTCACCCACTAACTAAATATTAATAGATAATAATAAACTAGATAACTAACTCTAAACTAATTGACAAAACAAACCAATTAACTGAGAGAGAGAGAGAGAGAGAGAGAGAGAGAGAGAGAGAGAGAGAGAGAGAGAGAGAGAGAGAGAGAGAGAGAGAGAGAGAGAGAGAGAGAGAGAGAATAAATAAACACATCTACACGCTCTCTCTCTCTCTCTCCAAAACTAACTAGACTAACCCTAAACTAATTAACTCTCTCTCTCTAACAAAACTCACCCACTAACTAACCAATCGATAAACTCACCCATTAACTAAATATTAATAGACAATAATAAACTAACTAACTAACTCTAAACTAAATAACAAAACAATTGACAAAACAAACCAATTAACTAATAAAGAGAAAGAGAGACAATAACTAAATAAACACATCTATACTCTCTCTCTCTCTCTCACGTGCCACTCCTCTGACAAGTTGCGATGAGCAAACTTGTCAGAGGAGTGGCACGAGAGAGAGAGAGAGAGAGAGAGAGAGAGAGAGAGAGAGAGAGAGAGAGAGAGAGAGAGAGAGAGAGAGAGAGAGAGAGAGAGAGAGAGAGAGAGAGAGAGAGAGGGAGGGAGAGAGGGAGGGAGGGAGGGAGGGATGGAGAGAGAGAGAGAGAGAGAGAGAGAGAGAGAGAGAGAGAGAGAGAGAGAGAGAGAGAGAGAGAGAGAGAGAGAGATCTCAAAGCCCCTGCCACCTCTCTCTCAAACTAAAGAGAACAAACTTGTCAGAGGAGTGGCACGAGAGAGAGAGAGAGAGAGAGAGAGAGAGAGAGAGAGAGAGAGAGAGAGAGCTCTCAAAGCCCCTGCCACCTCAAGCTCCCGCCCCCATAGCCTCGTCCTGTCCCTGCTCCTCTCGACAGCAACCCTCGCCACCTTGGGCTCTTGCCATGCCTGCCATAGTCGGGCACCTCGGGCTTTCGCCATGCTCGCCATAGCTTGGCACCTCAGGCTCTTGCCATGCCTGCCACAACTTCAGCCTGTCCCACTCCTCTTGATTGCCACCCTTGCCACATAGGCCCCCCACCACGTTCGCCTACGGCCCTTGCCACCTCAGGCCGCTCCTCTCGGCTCCCACTGCAGCCCCGACCATGTCGGCATGCAACCCTCGCCAACTTGGGTCCCTATCGAATCCCTAGCATCTTGCTCCTCTCGGCTCCTAGCTCTCGCTAGCTGAAGCCCTACCACCTCGGGCCCTTGTCGGCTCCCCACTCCTAGTCGACATCCATGAGAGAGAGAGAGAGGGAGAGGGAGAGGGAGAGGGAGAGGGAGAGGGAGAGCACATACGTTTCTTTGCCCCCCATCATAAGCAATCAATGAGCACATTGGAATAAGCACCTTGGTTTGGTTTGGGAGCCAGGTTCAAGAGCTCTTTGGTGCTTCGACACCTCCCGAACCTGTAACTCAAATAATAAAGTAATATAGATAATAAAGTAGTATAGATATAGATTCCTTCCGTCTACAATTCTATTTTTTGAGGAACCATCTATTTTGTGAGGGTCCACTTTAGTGAGAGAGAGTGCAAAGTACGTGTGTTCGAGGTTTGGGTCTTATGATGCTGCCATGTACGTTTGGGTCTTGTAAATAGCTTTATAGATTTTCTGATTTTGGAGGAGCATATAAGATTGGGTCTCTTATTGATATAGGGTCCCCTTGGGCCATATGATTGTGGTCTATGATTTCCTTTTTAAATTTCAATTTTCCTGAATTTGGAAGTCTTGGCAACTATATGAGCTCTCCTCTCTCTCTCCTCGCCCCCGGTGTATCTGTTCAATCCTTCGTTTAGAATTCCCTACTTGCGTCAAACGAATGCCTCAGTTCACAGACGATGGGAAACCTGCAAGGAACGTATTACCCTGCCCTAATGGATCGCCAATGAAGCGCGTTGATGGGTACTCACGCTTACTTGACGCGGATGAATGAGCAATGGCTGCTATGTGCCAGGCAAGCTTCTCATCCCTTGAAGATTTGCAGGATTTTCTTTTACTTATTTAAGGAAACTGAAGCAATCGAGCAATCATCCCTCAGAAAATCAGTCTGGTTTGGTAGGTGTGAAAGTGTAATGAAGATAAACTTTGATCACGCTCAAGCGATCTATGCATCCCCTTTGAATCTTTTTAGCTCTTAATGCACCACAGAATTTTTGGGTATCAAATGCTCTGGGCATCTAAACCTTCCACCTGATTGCATGCACTGGCAATGTGAAGTGTTGGTATCGTTATCGCACCGTCTCCTGTTTGACTTGGGCACATTGGTTTGTGTTGATTGAAGATTAGTTGGCCATAATTGTATTTCAAAACCTGCATCTTCTTACATAGCTGGAGATGCTGATGTTAATGGAGATGGAGATGCAGAACATTCAGTCGGTAGGTTTTGATTTTACATTGTCATGGGTCACTTTGATGTGAATGGGGATGCAGAGCATTCAGTCAGTAGTTATGGGGACACTTTCATCATGCAGGTATTGTTTAGCAGATGCATAAGACCACGGTCAGTGCATGTGGGTTCTTAACATCACCTAGGCTTCAACTTTACAGTTTGAGTCGTTAGGTTCAGACTTGCGAAGCATGTTTAGGTTACTGTATTGTGTGGTTTTCCAACTATGGGTCTGAAGTGGATCTTTGCCAAGTTCTTTATTGAGGAATGCTATGAACATTCAAGGCAATAACTTGCTTATTGGAGATTCATGTAGAAAGAACAGTAGCATTATGGCAATGGGTGTATCTCTTAGAGGGTGGTTGGTTGGGTGGGCCCAGTGAAGTTTTGCATACATTGTTTGCATTCACCATGTTATTATCAAAATGTACAAGGTCTGTGCATATTGAGTGGACAAGGTTGCAAAGCTGTTAATTGGAATGTTCATTTCCATGTTGTGTCCCGCTATATTTTCCACTGAAATTTTGGTATGACTGGATTTTGTTATGTGATTTCTGGCTTGGCAGGGGCCTCAGCTGCAGGATTTAAAACACCAACACAACAGGATTCTATCTTTGAGAGGAAGCCTAACAGGGCCAACTTCACCAGGTGGATTGTCAGTGGGAGCAGGGTTTATTGCATCTCCACCTACATCATGGCTTCCAGAGATCAAGCAATCCCCGGTCATTGTATTCAGGCCTGTTCAACCATCAGATCTAGATGTGTTGAAGGAGATGCATGAGATTTTATTCCCAGTCAAGTAACAAATTTCTTCCTTATGTGAATAAACCTCCTCGTGAGAATAATTTTCAATCCTTGTTGATGATATGTGTGATAATCAGTAATGCTAAGCATTTATGTTTGGCAGGTATGAACCAGAGTTTTTCTTGAATGTGGTCAATCGGCGTGGTATTGTCTCTTGGGCTGCAATTGACACAAGCAGGGCTGGTCTCCAATGTGATGAAATAATTGGCTTTGTTACTACACGATTGGTGTCAACTGCAGATATTGATGTAATGATCACCATGAATTGTTTCTCATTTGATGAAAATCTGAACTTTTATTTATGTAATTTGAATTTGTTTCTTGGGTTTCTGCCTGTGCTTGCATGCACTTGTGGTGGTATGGCTACAGACCACTGGAATGCTTGGTTACGAAATTGCAAAAACTGATAGGCACCTTGTATATATCCTCACACTGGGTGTAAACAAACTTTACAGAAATCTTGGAATAGGTAAACATAGCACAGAATTTTGATTCATTTCTTGTTTATTTAGTCAGTCACCTGTTAGACATCTTCAAGTCTGAATGAAAGTATTTAAGCTCTTCATTGTCCTTCTGCAGCATCATCACTTATCCAAAAGGTACTGGAGTATGCAACAAGTATTCCGACCTGCAGAGCAGTGTATTTGCATGTAATATCATATAACCTGAGTGCTATTCAATTTTATGAGAAAAATGCTTTTCGGTGTCTCCAGCGACTGGAAAATTTTTACTATATCAATGAGCATCACTTTGATGCTTACCTTTACATCCTCTATGTAAATGGTGGCAGGTCTCCATGTTCAGCACTGTGAGTATACTTTTTAGACCTGGTGCCCTACTTTTCTATATTTTGTCTGCTCATACTGCACAACTCACACCTCCAAATTTTTTTGGATAATATCATTGCTCTGATGTTTATAACTGGGCAGGACTTAAATGCACAATGTGCACAGGGGCATGCACATCCATTTCTTCTGTAGTACTTTATATAAGCCTGTGGAAATCTGAAAAGGGTTGGAAAGCCACCCTGGAGTACAACGTAAAAACCCCACCCATACCAAAGGGCAAAGGTTAATATAAAACCTTGCTTTACTTAAGAGAGTGAGCAAGTAGCAGTGGGAATTTTACAGGCTAGTAGTTGCGTATGGTTAAAATATATTCAAAAAACTGTCCTATCACAGCCATATTGGTCATTTGCTAGGTCTCCTTTGGTGGCAGTTGAGCACCATTGAGTACACGAGTCTTCTTACTAGGGATGATCTGGCTCTCTGGTGTGTTGCCATATCTTCAGTCACTTTATGTGATACTTAGTTGCCATGTGACTTTCTATGCACCCTACTCCATTTTTTAAAGGGATTTTGTGAGGAAATTTAAGGGGATTGACTAATGGCTATCATCATTGCCTTTCCAACTTGTTCCTTTGTCACTTGTTTGGTAGCCATTGTACATTGGTTGGGACAGACATCTAGTTGTTGACACTTCTAATAAGCATTTGTAAAGGATTAGAAGTGGAGTCTGTACAGGCAAGTATAAGCAACACCCACGTCCACATCCACATCCATCAAGGCATCCAAGCTTGCTATATCCCATAGTATAAGCACTTTGCTCTCTCTTCTTGGAAGAAAGAAATTGCTTTTTGCCAAGAGTCATGCATGTTGGGCAAAATGTCATAAACTCCTCATAGGATCAAAATTGGGTTCCAAAGATATTATATATGCAAATTGCATAGATCCTATTGTATTGGATTAAAGAGAGGTTGAGAGAGAGAGAGAGAGAGAGAGAGAGAGAGAGAGAGAGAGAGAGAGAGAGAGAGAGAGAGAGAGAGAGAGAGAGAGAGAGAGAGAGAGAGTATTTATAGCATCATAACTTGGTAATAAAAGAGTGAAAAAGCAATGTACCATTACAGATGTGGGGTATCAAATAGGGTGCCTTTATATAGAGTCACCATGAACAAGAGCCAAGGGTCTTACCATGAGTACCTCACTAGAGGAATAGCAAAAGTAGTTACAAAAGTAGCATATGGATTTCTAACACCTTCATAGCATACAAATTTGTAACGCTCTCTCTTGATACTCAATAATTGCGGAGCAATAAGAGAATATAGTGTTACAAAGAAGTCAACAAAAAGTGGGAACCATGGATACCCTATGTGAAGATATGCTAGGGTTTCTAAACGCAAATTGCAAAACGCAAAATGCAAAAACTCAAAACTCAAACTCAGAGACAAACATAGAGAGAAGAAACTCTGAAGTGAATGAATGCAGTAAGTGAATGTAAGAGTGTACTGAATGTCCAAGGGTAAAGCAATGCAGTATCAGAGAGTGATGTCCATCAGAGAGGGATCCCAAGTGTTGTGACCACTAGTCGGAGTGTGGGAAACACCAAACATTGATTACTAGAGTGTCAGGGAATTGAGGCGACCGCATAAGAGGTGTTTGCTGATGTAGATAGCCTACTAGATAGCAAAAACGTAGGTACTGCAGTAGTTGCTTGGTAGGAGAGATGGCAGTAGCTTGTCACCTGGCACCAAATGTTGAAAACGCAGGCTGATCAGGTGCTATGATGATGCAGCAGATGGAGACCTCCAAACAACAAGATGATGGTTGAAAACATGCTACCTAGGGCTGGATAATGATAGGCTGTAGTCGGTGATGGTTGGACAGTAGTTGGTAGGTGGTTGATACCTGAAATTTGCACAGTAGAGTGAGAAACCTGCACAAAAGGATAAGACTAAAGGGTGGGCTGCCCGTCTATTTATAGATGTTGAAGGGTGTCCTTAAAAATTAGGGTTTTGGGATTTGCATTTTTCATTAATTAAGTGTGTTTTGGGGCTGTTTAAAAATGCTAATAAGTTCTAAACCATTTTTTAACTCAATACCCTACACCTATGTATGAACTGGATGTACCTTGGGGATAGCACAACACAAACAAGACTTCTCAAGGATGAAGCATGGGGCAAAGATTTGTAGGTATTAGCTCACCAATGTCTAAGGTAGTCCAAGTAAGAGCTACTCCAAGGCCTTCCCACAATTTTCAGCCATATGTGGCATATGGAAGGCCACACAATATTGAAGAAGTCCCAAGTTATTGATCATGATAAGGCCTAGACTCACGAATTACCTCTTTAGTACTAGTATTGGATTTTTGAGGAAACGAACAAAAGGTACACTCAAGAGACACCGACTACAAAGCACTCTCAAGTGGACCAGGAAGTTACCGCCATGATGCTTAGAGAAGTCCACATTGGCAAATGGTCCCTTCACCCAAGATTACTTTCAAACAAATGGATCCTCCCAATGGACATCCTCATGTAGATCTCCAACTTGCACACGACTTGACACAACCCATGTAAACACTAAGGGCAACATAAAGAGACGGATATTAGACTCACCTCTTGACTATAGAGCCAAATGGGCTCACCTTGGAGTCTAGGAGCTAGGAACAAACGGGCTAGGCATCTACCGCAAGTTTTCATGTCCTATACCACCAACCTACACCAATATTTCTGTGCGGGTAGAAGAGTCCAAGATTGCCACCAAAATGTGCACAAATGAGCCCTTAGTTTTATGAAACCTATTCGCCTTAATTCTAAAGTGCCTCGAATGCATTTGCTATATGAGATATTTATCTAACCCTTAAGTTCCTTGAGCACATTTATACTATAAGATCTTCATTGACCATTTGGTTAGCAGTTAAAAGACAATGTTGTGGGCACCTATCCATGATGTAACACTTGTTTCCTTTTAAATGATTGCTGAAACTAAACTCCCTTCTCTGAGTGAAATTCAAGTCTCTAGGCCTTCAATTTTTCAGCACACTTCTCAAGGTGGTTGTCAAATCCTAATTTCTAATGATTGACCAAAATCTCCACCTTCAATGGTTGAATCTGTTGTAAATTGCTAAGGAAGGATGAAAATAGGTTGGAGGATGAGAGAGAATGTTGAGGAGAGAGAAAATTTAGACTTCCGTTATGAGAAAATGGATGAAATCAACTTCTTCCCTATCTAGACATCCATGAAAGTTGTTTCCATCGATGAAACACATTGAATATGATATTGCTTGGCTGAAACAACCCTCACATGGCTGCCACCTACTATTGTATTGTGAACTCTTTAGTGAAATCCTGGCAGATCAATGTTGGTGCTAAAACAAGTAGTTTTTAAAGCTCATTCAAGCTCTTCTCCGTTATGGCATCCCAAATGAATGCCTCTTTCTTTAACCGGTCGGTAAGGGGTGCCACTACATGTGCATAATTCTTGATGAACTGATGGTAGGAAGATGAGAGCCAAGGAGTCCCCTCAAGTTAGTTGTGTTGGTTGGAGTAGGCCAATCCTTCATGCATTGAATCTTCCTTGGATCTACCATAATACCCTTTCTCACTTACAATATGGCCTAGGTACTCCACCTCTTTTGCCATGAAAGTACACTTGGACTCCTTTGCAAGCAACGTATGCTACCTCAAGAGCTCAAACACTTCCTTTACGTGTTGCAAATAGTCTTCTTTGTTTTTATTGAAATGCCGTTTTGTATTCATCCCCTTCTTTCATTCGTATTTGATGATAGCCCAAATGAAGATCAATCTCTGTAAACACCTTGGTATCTTTAAGCTCATCAACAATGTTATCTATGCAAGGGATGGGATATCGGTTCTTGATTGTACTCATATGGAGGTGTCTATAATTAATACACTTGTAGAAGGATCCATTTTTCTTTCAACTAGAAGCACTAGAGAAGTGAAAGGGGATTGACTTGGCTGAATAAGCTCCGTTTCTAGCAACTCTTTTACTTGTTTTTTCACTTTTTCCCTTTTATACTTTGACAATCTATATGGTGGCTTATTGATGGGTTTAATGTCAGGAGCCAAATCAATAGAATGATCCACTTCATGCTTGGGTGGTAGAGAAGGATGCTAAAAAATATCTTTATATTCTTTCAATAATTTGCGAAGATAAGGGTTCATCTTGTTGAAAGAGTTAGAGAACTGTTTTTAATTCACTTTTGACAAGAAAAGTGTGAAAATGCATGACATAGTATTAATCTCTTTTCAAATCTTTTTTGGGCTGTTTAGTTTCACTCATCTTTTCAATTCCATGTAATATTGCATGTTGTTCTTCCCAGAGAAATTCCATTTGTTTTTTCTCTAAGTCCATAGAGAACTTTCTAAGAAATTTAAGCCAATCGTAGCAAACACTACATCAATGGGTTCCATATCCAAAGTAATAAGATTGATTTGAGTGGTGTTGAGAGTCATCTCTTGCCTCGTCAGCAGTGCCTGGCTATTTCGGGCATTTTTTCAGGCATTCTTTTCAGCCTTTTTAAGGCTGAGTTTCTATACTTGTATTCGACTAATTTCAGCCTGTTGGTGACAGGGATAGCACTCGGGGCCGACGGAGATCGAGGCCCTCAAGGCGGAGACATACACATATATTCTCTCTACACCTGTGTATAATTCTGCATCCTTATACATCATTCTTCATTGCAGATTTTCTGCGTTTCACTCTCTTTCTCTCTCTCTCTCTCTCTCTCTCTCTCCTCTCTCTGTTTACTCTTTGTCACGGTCATTCGCTTCTGCATTGCTTCACTTTGACATGATATCAGAGCATTGAAAAATTGACCTAGGGTGGACCTATCTGAAGAGGTGCGTTTTCAGCGTTCAAGTGCAAGCAGGTGGGCTATGCATTAGAACAAGGCTGAGGCGAGTGTGGGCGTGCGAGAAAAGAGAAGATTTGCTGAAGCCACTGCTGTTTTTCTGCTGTTAGAGAAGGAAGAAGGCTGTGTTTTTGGCCTTTAAGTATATATTTTACATTTTCATCGCTTTAAGCGGCTGAAGAAGGTTCGGGACACAGAGACAAGAGCCCTAGCAGACTGCGTTTTCACAATTAGAGGGGGTTTCTTTTGCGTTTGAGCAGGCATTGCAGGTGAAGATGTCTATAGAGACTGATGTGGAGTTCTAGGCGATCATGGACTGGAAGATGCCTGTCTTATCGACTCTTCCATCAGATCAAAAGCTCGATGGCGACAATTACCATATTTGGCGTGTGATGATGTTGGCCATATTGGAGTCTTATGATTTGGTAGAGCTTGTGATGGAGAAGATCAACCGGCCCTCGGTGAGAGATGAGTCCAAACTCTCTTCAAGTGCTCGTGCGAAGTTGACCAAAGCTCAGTCTCATTGGGATAAGCTGAATGCCCAGATCCATTCTTTTCTTTTTTTGTCTTGTACAACAACCGTGATAGCCCATATAGAGCACTTGACAGTGGCTCGGGAGATATGACTGGAGCTTGACCATATGTACAATCGGATGACCCTTATGAAGCGGGTTTCTTTGTAGGTGTAGATGCGGACCCTGTTCGTGAATAAGTCTTCTTCGCTTTAGGAACACATCAACAAGCTTCGGTAGCTTCAGATGCAGGTTCAAAATGCGGGGAAGCCCATTTCCTCTGAAGACACGACGATCACTTTATTGTCCAATTGCCTTCACGATTCAGTACTTTTTATTCCACTCTTATTGCTTTAGGGTGGGATTTGACTCTTCGATGGGAAGAGTTGGTTCCTATGGTCTTGGACCAAGAGGAACAGTTGAAGAGACAGAATGCTTCCAAATCAAAGGCATTGATTGGTCAAGCCTCTCAGAAGAAGGGGAAGGACCAAAAGAAGAAGGAGGACAACAAATCTAAGAAGGATAAAGAGAAAGAATCGACATGCCATATTTGTGGTAAGACCGGCCATTGGAAGAAGGATTGCCCTGACAAGGACAAGGACACCAAGAAGAAGGACACAAAGGATTATGGAGCGGTGGTTGCACCCTCATCAGCTGCTTTTCTACACTTATCGGTTATTGAGGACTCTACACCGAAGACTTCTGATGCTGCGATGACAGCTCCCCAGACTCGAGAGTGGATCGTGGACAGTGATGCCTCACGGCATGACTCCTTTGATAGTTGGTGTTGCCTATTTGCGACCCTCGCATGGGCAGATTCTCATAGGAGATAGCTCTTTTGTGCCTATTGCTACACGGGGTGAGATGCAGTTGATTCCAGATGGACATGGTGGTACCCACACATCCGAGGTGTTGCATGTGCCATGTTTAGGGTATTATTTGCTTTCGGTACATAAGATTTATTCTCTTGGTCTCTTGGTGGAGTTTGATAGTGATGCTGTTCGCATTCTTGATCGTGGATCGAGGAAGGTTCTCTCTTTAGAGTATGAGGAGAATGGCATCTACAAATTGAAGTATTTTTCTGCTCTTACCTCTCTTCTTGTTACCTCTTAGACTCTGTCCGAGCTATGGCATGCTCGGTTTGGCCACTTGAACTATGAGTATCTTCGGAAGGCGTCGCGAGGATCGCTTGTTCAAGTTTTGTCGGACATAGTGGTGAGCCAACAGCCATGTGTCTCTTGCATTCATGGGAAGCAGCATACGGATGCGATTTCCAACAAAGCTTCAAGGCGGTCTACTTCACCTATGGAGCTTGTATCTACGGATCTTTGTGGCCCAATGAGGAATGAGTCCTTGAAGGGGAGCTTGTACTTCATGTTGATCGTAGATGACTACAGTAGGACGACATGGGCCTAATTCTTGACGTTGAAGTCGGAGGCTTTCTTCCACTTCGAGGATTGGCTTCTCTTCGAGGAGAACCAATCGAACTAGAGATTGAAGACCTTGCGATCAGACAAGGGTAGTGAATTTGTTTCTAATGAGTTTGCTCGTTTTTGTGCA
The DNA here is from genome assembly GCF_053477565.2 of Lygodium microphyllum. Classification (NCBI taxonomy): domain Eukaryota; kingdom Viridiplantae; phylum Streptophyta; class Polypodiopsida; order Schizaeales; family Lygodiaceae; genus Lygodium; species Lygodium microphyllum. The sequence goes on along the minus strand of NC_141147.1, from coordinate 73,923,325 downwards.
GATAAAGGCATTCACTAGGAGTTTGCTAATACCAACACTCCTCAAGAGAATGGCATTTTGGAGTGGAAGAACCGAAGTGTGATTGAGATGGCATGCACCATGATGGAGCACTGATAGACACCTCAGTTTTTGTGGGCCAAGGCAATGGCTACGACAGTCCACATCCTAAATCGATCCCCCACTTCAGCCGTTGATAGGATAACACCTTTTGAGGCTTACTTTGGGACTAAGCATGATGTCTCTTATTTCAGGATCTTTGGGTGTGACGCCTATGTGTACATCCCGAAGACGCAACATGAAAAATTTGAGATGGCTTCTCGATGATAAGTCTTTGTTGGCTACAGCCCCCAGTCCCAAGGTTATGGCTTGTATGATCTCGTAAAGCGAGATGTCTATACAAGCCGAGATGTGCGGTTCGTGGAAGTTTCGGCCACAGAGAGGGGTGAGGAGCACCCCGTACTTGGAGATCTAGGGGAGAGTTGGGCTCCCAAGACAATTCCTTTGGGGCTAGAGTCTCTCGATGGAGATTCTTCTTTAGATTTCGAGTCTTCTCTTCCACCGGCTACCCTAGTGGAGAACCTGTCGATGGATATACCCGAATCTTCAATAGATGGGGAGGGCCGAGGAGAGATCCGCCTCCTCCTCGTTGGGCCCATGGCACACTTCATAATTCAGGGATCGAGGGGGTCCCTGAGGAGTGGGAACCGCAGGATGGACTGTGGAGGTCACGGAGGCACCAGGTACATTCTACGAAGCTTGTTTGCTCTAACTACTGTTTGATGTCCCATGTTATGCAAGATAGAGAACCTATATCAATGAAGGAGGCTTTACAGTCATATCATTGGTGGAAGGCGATGGAAGCCGAGTTGGAGGCTATTGGGCGAAATGGCACTTGGTTCCTTGTGCCTCGTCCCTCTCATAAGAAGGTAATTGGTGTCAAATGGGTCTTCAAGACCAAGTGCCATAGTGATGGCTCGTTGGACAAGGACAAGGCTCGCCTTGTGGCTAAAGGTTTTGCACAGCCCCTAGGTGTTGACTTCCATGATACTTTTGCCCTACAGCTTGCATGGCGAATATTTGTGTTGTTCTCACCTTGGTTGGTCATAGGAAATGGCTTGTTTTTTAGTTGGATGTGAAGTCTGCCTTCTTGAATGGTGATTTGAAGGAGGAGATCTATGTAGAGCAGCCTCCTAGCTTTGGTTCCTTAGATGGGTAGGTTTATAGGTTAAAGAAGGCCTTGTATGGCTTGAAGTAGGCTCTGCGTGCTTGGAACGAGAAGATTAATTTGTTTCTCCAGGCCAAGTTGGAATATCGGCACTCTAGGGCCAATCCGCAGCTTTATGTGCACACTTTCGAGGGAGGTCGTGTGTTGTTTGTTTTGTATGTTGATGACTTGATTATTGTAGGTGCTCATACCCAGAAGGTTGAAGAGACGAAGGCAACCCCACACCAAAAGGTCAAGATGACAGATTTAGGACTTCTCCATTTTTTTTTGGGCCACGAGATTTATGAGTCTTAGAGGGGGATTTTCATCTCTCAACAGAGATATGTACAGGAGCTCTTGGTGACTTTTGAGATGGAGGATTGTTGGTCCATTTCTACTCCTATGAATCCGAACTGGAAGGCCACTTCACACGCAGATTCTCCTTTGGTGGATACTACTCGCTACCTCAGTTGATTGGATCATTCATTTGGCTTCTCAACACACAGGTTGATCTATATTTTATTGTAGGTCTCTTGGTTGGGTTCATGAGTGCACCTCAACAGGTGCATTGGCAGGTTGCTTAGAGGATACTTTGGTTTTTGAGGGGGACCTCCGACCTCGGGATTTTCTATCCAGTAGGCATTGGTGCTTCTGATCTTATTCTTGCAAGTTGGAGTGATTCAGATTGGGTTGGCGATGTGGATCAAAGGCGATCTACTATAGGTTATTGTTTTACCTTGGGTGCTGGTGCTATCTCTTGGAGTAGCAAGAAGCAGCCCACGGTAGCGTCTTCTACCACATGTGAGACTGTGTGGCTTCGGTAGTTGTTGGAGGAGCTTGGTTGCCCCCATACTTGTCCTACTATCTTGCGGTGCGATAATGAGAGTTGCATTGCCTTGGTACGGAATCCCGTATTCCATGCCCGAAAGCACATAGAGATCCAATATCACTTCATTAGGGAAAAGCTTCTAGATGCAACCATTGATGTGGAGTACTGTAAGACTAAAGACAATCTTGCAGATCTATTTACGAAGGCACTTTCCCATGCTTTACTTCATCGACATTCCAGATTCCTCAGTCTGCTGCCTTGTGTAGGATCTGAGAGGAGGTATTGAGAGGAGGTATTGAGAGTCATCTCTTGCCATGTCAACAGTGCCACGTGGCAGCAGTCGGATTGTCTGTTGCATTAAATGCAACTGACCTAGCTATTTCGGGCATTTTTTAAAGGCATTTTTTTCAATCTTTTTAAGGGTGAGTTTCCAGCAGACTTCTATACTTGTATCTGACAGATTTCGGCCTGCTAGTGACGGAGACAACACTCAGGGCTGATGGAGATCGAGGTTCTCAAGGCGGAGACATATGCATATATTCTCTTTGCACCCGTGCATAATTCTGCATCCTTATATAACATTCTTCACTGCAGATTTTTTGCGTTTCACTGTCTCTTTCTCTCTCTGTTTACTCTTTGTCATAGTCATTCACCTCCGCATTGCTTCACTTTGACAAGTGGTACATGTCGATGATAAGACAATGGGAATCCGTGGACACACTTATTTGTTGATTTCATGAGCCCCATTAGCTACTTGCACACGTAAGAAAGACACTATTTCTTGAGGAAACATCTTCAGCTCTTCAAGAGATTTGGGATTTACAAAACTATGAGTGCTCCTCGTATCTATAAGAATACGAGTAACTCTTTCATTTATTATAATCCCTTGAGTCTTAAGTATGTTATTTCCTGAGTAACTTATCTATGCATCATGTGAAATGGAGTGCAAATTTGGAGAATATTACTCATTTCAAAAATCATCAATGTAATAGTTATTGAGGTCGAAGGAAAACCCATCCATGGGATCGTGGACTCTTCATTGTTGTCCACTTCATTTACATTTGTTTCTTCGTAAATAGGGCCATTCTCTATTGGAAAAACATTGCTATTGTGTAACAAACCTTTTATATATCAATTGTTATGAAGACATATTGGCTCAATGATTCGAAATTAATTTGATGCTCATGTACTTTGAAAGGCAATTTGTATTGTTTAAGTGTTTCAAAATATTATTAAATGTTTATCTTTCTATTTAAGAGTGGTCAATGGCTAGAATGCCCTTTAATTATACTTGGGTTGTCATTGACAAGATGCCCAAGAGAAATTAAAAGTTTAGTCGAGCGATCAGATCAACCAAAAAGCTCAAATGACTAAGAATTTTATACTTAAATAGTCACATTGATGAGAAGCTCATATAATGAGTGGTTTTAGAAAGTGAAACCATATGCCCATGATCAAAGAAATAAACCGTGAACCGGTGAACCTATGTAATGAAGCTCTCCAGAAGCTAAATTTGGCGACTCCTAAAATTTACGGGGTCACTATTTTTGGAAGCTAAAATGGAAATATTATTCATGTCAAAGGCTCTGGAATTTCATAAGGAATAATTTTGTCTCTAGTAGATATCTTAAATTCTCAACCATTTGAGAGATTAAGAGTAGAAGGTTTGGAAGTTTCTTTCTCTAGAAAAGTGACATGAGGCATCTAGAAGAGAATATGTGTCATTTTGAAGAGAAAAGTGTCCCCATACTTGTCATTTGTAGCCTCTACTTTTCCCTTTTGAGTACCCAATCCCCACACCTTATCAGAGTGTAACAATGCAGAAGCGTGGGACCAAGACTGAGAGAGTGAACACAAAGAGAAGAGAGAGAGAGAGGAGACAATGAAACATAGAAAATTTGCAGTGTAGAATGCTATATAGGAGTGCATAAATATACATGGGTGCAGAGAGAATATTTGCGTATGTCTCCGCCCTGAGGACCTCGATCTCCGTCAGCTTGCGTGCTGTCTGTCACTAGCAGGCTGTCTTTGTCAGATACAAGTGATCAAGTGCTGGACAGGACTGCTATAAATAGCAGAGGAAATACCACAAAAAATAGCCAGAATCAGGTTGGCTGCATTTAATGCAGCCGATTGTATAAAAACTGTCGTTCGATTACTGCTGCCAGTCCGACTGCACCTGCCACGTGGCATCTGATCCGACTGTTGACGTGGCTCCTGTGCCGTATTGGCAGTATTGCTTGCTGCTTTGCAACACTTGTCCAGGGAATGACATCTCTAACACCCCCTCTCAGATCATGGACAGGTCAAAAGACTGAGGGATCTAACATGTCTTTGAAGAAGAGCCTGGGGAAGCGCCTTGGTGAACAAATCTGCAAGATTATCCTCTGTCTTGCAGTATTCCACATCAATGGTCCCATCCAGAAGCTTCTTCTTGAGGAGTGTTGGTGTTAGCAAACTCTGGTGAATGCCCCTATCTGCACAAAAATGAGCAAACTCATTAGACACAAATTCACCACCCTTGTCTAAGCGCAAGGTCTTTAGTCTCCGGCCAGATCGGTTCTTCTCAAAGAGAAACCAATCTTTGAAGTGGGAGAAAGCCTTCGACTTCAATGTCAAGAAATAGGCCCATGTCATCCTATTGTAGCCATCTACGATCAACATGAAGTATAAGCTCCCCTTCAGGGTCTCGGTCCTCATCGGGCCACAAAGATCTGTAGATACAAGCTCCATAGGTGAAGTAGACCGCCTCGAAGCTTTGTTGGGAATTGTATTCCGATGCAGTTTTCCACGAATGCAGGAGACACATGGCTGGTGGCTCATCACTATGTCTGGAAAACCTTAGACAAACGATCCTCGCGATGCTTTGCAAAGACACTCATAGTTCAGGTGGCCAAACCGAGTAGGCCATAGCTCAGACTGTGTGTGAGAGGTAAAAAGAAGAGAAGTAAGAGCTGTAGAACACTTCAATTTGTAAATGTTGTTCTCCTCATATCCTAAAGAGAGAACCTTCCTCAATCCACGATCAAGAACTCGAACAGCATCACTGTCAAACTCCATCAAGAGACCAAGAGAACAAATCTTATGGACCGAAAGCAAATGATACTCTAAACCTGACACATGCAACACCTCGGATGTGTGGGGTACCACCACGTCCATTTGGAATCAGTTGCATCTCACCCCATGCAGCAATAGACACAAAAGAGTTATTTCCAATGAGAATCTGCCCACGCGAAGGTCGCAAATGGGCAACACCAACGGGAGGAGTCATGTACCGTGAGGCATCACTGTCCACGATCCACTCTCGAGCCTGGGGAGCTGTCATCGCAGCATCAGAAGTCTTTGGTGTAGGGTCCTCAATGACCGCTAAGTGTAGAAAAGTAGCTGATGAGGGTGCAGCCACCGCTCCAGAATCCTTTGGGTCCTTCTTCTTGGTGTCCTTCTTGTCTTTGTTGGGGCAATCCTTCTTTCAATGACCGGTCTTATCACAAATATGGTAGGTCGATTCCTTCTCCTTATTCTTCTTGGATTTGTTGTTCTCCTTCTTCGTCTTTTGGTCCTTCCCCTTCTTCTGAGAGGCTTGACCAACCAATGCCTTTGATTTGGAAGTATTCTGTTCCTTCAAGTGTTCCTCTTGGTCCAAGACCATAGGAATCAATTCTTTCCATTGAAGAGTCGATTCCCGCTTTGATGCAATAAGAGCGGAATAAAAAGTACCGAATCGTGGCAGCAACTGGGACAATAAAGTGATCGCCATGTCTTTGGAGGAAATGGGCTTCTCTACATTTTGAACTTGCATCTGAAGCTGCTAAAGCTTGTTGATGTGTTTCCGAAGCGAAGAAGACTTATTCACGGACAAGGTCCGTATCTGCATCTCCAAAGAAACCCTCTTCATGAGGGTCATCCAGTCATACATCTAGTTGAGCTCCAGCTATATCTCTCGAGCCACCGTCAAGTGCTTGATGTGAGCTATCACGGTTGTAGTACAAGACAAAAAAAGAAAAGAACGAATCTTGGCATTCAGTTTATCCCAATGAGATTGGGCCTTGGCCAACTCTGCACGAGCATTGGAAGAGAGTTTGGACTCATCTCTCATCGAGGGCCGGTTAATCTCCTCCATCACAAGCTCCGCCAAATCATAAGACTCTAGAATGGCCAATATCATCACGTGCCAGATGCAGTAATTGTCACCATCAAGCTTCTGATCTGATGGAAGAGCCATAGGACATGCACCTTCCTGTCCATGATTGCCTGGAACTCCCAAGTCAGTCTCTGTAGACATGTTCATGTGCAATGCCTGCACAAATGCAAAAGTAGCTCTCCTTGACTGTGAAAACGCAGCCTGTTAGGGCTCTTCCTCCGCTTCCCGAACCTTCTTTAGCCGCTGAAGGCGATGAAAAGGTAAAATCTGCAATTGAAGGCTGTAAACGCAGCTTCCTCCTCTTTAAACAGCAGCAAACAGGAGCAAATTCACCAACTGGACTCATTTTCTGCTCGCCCACGCTCACTTCAGCCTTGTTCCGATGGGCAGCCCTCCTGCTTGCCCTCGAACGCTGGAAACACAGCCTTGTGTCGCGATGAAATCTCCTCTTTAGATAGGTTCTTCACTTCGTCAGTCCGTCTTCACCGCTTTGATACCATGTTAGAGTGTAGTGATGCGGAAGCGTGGGACCAAGATTGAGAGAGAGTGGACACAGAGAGGAGAGAGAGAGAGGAGAGTGAAACACAAAAAATCTGCAGTGTAGAATGCTGTATAGGAGTGCAAAAATATACACGGGTGCAGAGAGAATATCTGTGTATGTCCCCGCCTTGAGGACCTCGATCTCCATCAGCTCGCGTGCTGTCTGTCACCAGTAGGCTGTCTTTGTCAGATACAAGTAATCAAGTGCTGGATAGGATTGCCATAAATAGCAGAGGAAATACCACGAAAAATAGCCAAAATCAGGTCGGCTGCATTCAATGTAGTTGATTGCATAAAATCTGTTCGATTGCTACTACCAATCCGACTGCACCTGCCACGTGGTATTTGATCCAATTGCTGACGTGGCTCTTGCGCTGCGATTGCTGATGTGGCTCCTGTGCTGTACTGGCCGTACTGTCTGCTGCTTTGCAACACTGCTGTCCAGGGAATGACATCTCTAACACACCTATATATTGGAGGTCTCTCTCTTCATTTGGAATAAGCTCTCATGCTGAAATTTCAACCACATGCTTTGTATTCTCCTATCTATCTCTCATCTAAGAAGCACTTTCTACTTAGCTTGATTAATCTCAGCACTATAGAAGAAAATCAGATTGTTGCTCGGAGTTTGCAGAAATTAGGATTTTGAAACCCTAATTTTCAGAATGTCAGGGAATTAGCCCTTTTGTATATGGTTCAGGCACTTGGTGCCTATGGTTTTATTCTTATAAAGGGGGAGGGGCTGGTTCCCCTCTCAACCTGGTATCGACCCCTCTCTCTCTCTCTCTCTATATATATATATATATATATATATATATTCTAATTTTCATGGTGATAATTGATTGAGTTGGTTAAGTTCAAAGTATTGCCATTCACACATTTTTCCCAATGCTCACATATTGTGTGTCTCTTCTTCCAATTCTTCTTCAATTATTATGCTCACCCTAGCATTCTTTGCCTTGCATTTTGACTTACAATTGGAAGTCCACTCCTCTGCACATTTAAAGCATAAACCCTTAGCAAACATTTTCTTCAGCTTATCATTTGGGACATACTTTCCTTGAGCATTATTTGCTGAAGCTTTGGTACCAAAATTTGCCCTCTTTTGATCCATTATTACTTCAGTATTAGGTCTAAAATTTGAATCTTGTTTTGATGCATAGATGTAGAAAATGTTGGTATCTTGCTATAGGTATTTTATGGTCTTCCGTCTTGCGTGATTCTTTCCTTTAGCTGTCCAAAAGATGGTCCAGTTCTTATTGGCTGATTGTGCTGAATTGCACCCCTCGTTTTTGGTTGAAAGCTTGTGTACTTTTGACCATATCTCTTTGCATATTGAATTGTAGAATGGACTGAAGTGGGTTGCATGACTCCAACTTTAGATGAGAGGGTAGGGTCAAGCTAAAAAATGTGTATTTGTTGAGTTTAGCTCCATTAGAAATGCCATCCACATACATAGATAAGTTGAGAAATTGGTTAGAATAATCTCGAATTGATTGGCCTCGCTATTGAAGAGAAATTGGCCGTTTCAATTTCTCTTTTTCCAAGGGTGAAATTAAAACATCAATCATTACTTTCTTTAAAGATTTCCATGTTAAGAAAACTTGCTTGATCTTTGTCATGTATCTCTACCATGTATGAGTATATCCTTCTAAGTGAAGAGCTGTATAACAAACCTTTGCCTCCTCTACACATGGATACAAGGTGAAATACATCTCTATTTTATCAAACCATTCCTCTAATTTTGTTTGGTGATGGATTATTACCCTTGAAGCTAGGGATATTGATATTTTCTTTGTATTCTTGATTAAAATGATATTGTTGTCTATTCATGACTGGTTGTGCATTATTGTGCATCCCAATAGATAGTCGTCTATGCATATCACTATTTCAAGATCCTTGTCCTATGGGAGGCTGCCCAAAAGAATTGTTCATCCCACCATATACTTGAGGTTGTCCAAAGTAATTAGGTGTCATTGATAGCTTTCCAAAGTGGTTGTGGGAGTTTCCTTGAACTTGGGGATGGCCAAATGCTGCTGTCCATATGAATTAGGGCCTCCATTTGCATGATTGTTACTAAAAGAATGTTGTTGCCTAAAAGAATGGCGAGCATGTGAAAACCTTCCTCTTCAAAATTTTCTTCATGTGGAGGTTGATTATTAATCTCTACTCTCTTAGGCACATTGGGTGGCAGTCCATAGTAGGATTTGTAAACAGGGTCACATCCATGGTAGTCTTCTTCTTGCCTTGGACTCACATGTACTTCAAATTGATTGTGTTCCTTAAGAGTTGATCGGCCCTTGTTACTTGTACTTGGATTGATAAGAATGATTATATTCTCTTATCTATGGAGGCTTCCCAACTTCAAAAATCACACCATTTGTTTGATTGGTAGTCCTAGGAACATGACTTTCAATGTTAGAAGAACCTTGTGCATTAGGGGCTATTGCAGGAATCATCTTTTCCCCAAGCAAAGTAATTAGCTTGTCAAGTTTGGTATCTAGACCCATGCATAATTGGAATTCAAGAAGCTTGTCAAGTTTGGTGTCTAGATTCATGCTTGAATGCTGAATGCCATCCTTCATGCCCTGAATGTTGTTAGACAACTATTGGTAGTTGTTAGAATTAAGAGATGCATGAGTGGCATTGATCTCTTCAACTTGATTGGCTTTGTGTACTTTATGAGCATTAGTCGCTCTCATCTCTCCTTCATGTTTTTGATTCATAGCTTCTTGAGTAAGATGAGCATTGCGATAGGCCCTTAATTCTTCTTGAACAGTATTTGTTAGAGTGCAGTGGATGCGGAAGCGTATGAACAAGATTGAAAGAAAATGGACACGATAGAAAGGGAGAGAGAAAAGAGATAGAAGAATGCAGAAATCTATAGTTAATGAATGCTGAAATGAAGAGGGCTGATAGACAAGGGCTGTAGACATATCTCGTTGAGCCGAGTCTCTCCCACTAGCACTTGGAAAACAAGTGTGTGGGCCACGCTGCCAAGTGAGCCTGAGTAGGAGAAAAGAATGCAATAAAATAATGAAGTTGGCCAGCAAAAACTGGCCAACCTGATCAAAAACTGCCGATTACAACATAAATGAATAAAATAATTAGCGATTAGTCCTCCACTTGCCATGTGGCACCATCGCCTACCCAACAAATTGCCCATACACTATGTCTGTTGAAAATGCCCTAATGCCCTCCAAGAGTGCCTTTGAGAGAACTGACTACACCAATGGTAACTAGAGAAATGCTAGTCCAAGGGATGAATAATTTCTAACACTCCCTCTCAGATCGTGGATGTGGCATAAGGCTTAGGGATCTGGAATGCTATCATAGAAGAAGTTGAGGAAGTGCCTTTATAAACAAATTTGCAAGATTATCCTCTATCTTGTAGTAAACCACACCAATGGTCTCATCCAAGATATTCTCTCGAATGAAATGGCACTGAGTCTCAATGTGCTTTGACCTAGCATGAAACATTGGGTTTCTGTTGGGTGTAAAGTCCCTTCGTCTCCGTGTAAATAGACTTACGAGTGTGAACACACCCTTAATGTACCCTAACATATAAATACATTCTTTTTATTCTTTGTGTACCGTCACATTAGTACACCTATCTTTGAGTTTACTCTTCCTCTAACTCTCAGCTTAGCTCAGCTCTTCAGCTAATGCTTTGACCTTGCACGCCATTGCGCACTCTCACCCCTTCAAACTGGTATCAGAGCGCGACGGTCCAAGCTCACAGATGAGACAGGTGCAAGCAGGTGTAGGCGATAGCTACAGCTACATGAGAGAGGAAGTAGTCGCAGGCGAGGGGAAATAGTTGCAAGCAACATCGACATTCGGAGAGGACCATGGCAGGTCCAGCGTGGACCAGTGACCAGGCTCAACACGATCAGTGTGACGGCAGAAAGGCAGTCGACTTCTCGTCTAGTAGTGACACGCCAACGACACCAGGCACAGTGCGACCAGCACGGGTGGCAGTTTGGCAGGCGTCACGTTGCCTAACAGGTCACGGACTTAAATGTCGGGTCAACGGACCCATATTCCATTTTTTTTCCGGAAATATTTGAGATTATTTTTACCTCCTCTCTTCCGGGTGTTCCCACGCGCAAGCACAGTGCGCAGACTTAGGCCCAGAAATTTGGGGCTTTCCAGATTGAGTGCTGCTCATGCAAGATCGAGGCATCTGCGTCAGAAATCGCAGACATTGTGCGCGTTTGAATTGGGGATTTTGCCAAATTTACTGAAATTTTGCTCATCCGAGTGAAATTTCTCAATTTGGGGCTTTTGCAAAATTTTGTGAAAATTTGCTAAATTTGCCCATTTTATGCTTTCGGGAACATGTATTATTGCAATCGGGGTAGATTGGTTAGTGAAATTTTGCAGTTTTTACTGAAATCTATGGATTTTGGCAAAGTTAATGCGTGAAATGCACTTTGGGAATATTTCTGAAGCAATCTTGTTGCCATAAGCAGAGTGATTTGAGAATTTTTATCTCCCGCTTGTGCGATTTTGGAGAAATTGCAGAGAATTCTTGGTGTTTTGGAGTATCACAAGTTGATACGAGCACACATGTATGCAGTACACATGTCGGGTAGCTCCCATTGAGTTGATGTATTGCTGATTATTCATGTTGCAGTAGTATTAGTGATCATTTGCAGATCTGGGATTGGTGCAGATGTATTTTTGGTGATATTGTTGAAGTGGGAGTTATCTAGTAGTGATGTATGCATTTATTGTATGCTGAAATTGCAGTCATATTGCTGAAAGTCATTCATTCTACTGCTGTACATGTACTTGGACTGAATCTTGCTATTATTTGCTGAAAAATTGGGCTGAAATCAGCTGAATATTCAGCTCATTTTTGCTGTCATAAATTGCAGCACTGAATTTCTAGTGTATTGCTGAAAAATGGCTGCAAATGCTTCTAGCAGCAGTGACACAAAGTCCCTCTTTGAAATCAAGAGGTTTGATGGCACTGGCTTTGACTTGTTGAAGGATAGGATGCAAGGCATTTTGTTTCTAAAGGACAGTGAAGATGCTCTCTTGGAGACTAAGCCTGCAGCTATGACAGATGTGGATTGGGCTAGACTTAATAATAAGGCCATTGCGTACATTAAGATGGCAGTGTCTGATGATGTACTTACAGACATCAAGCATCTTGATACAGGTTATGCTATATGGAAAAAGCTTAAGAACACTTATGAAAATACAACTCCTGTGAATCAAGTGCATCTTATGCGTAAACTTGTGAACATGGAGTTGGATGAGTCTAAGCCAGCATCTGAGCATTTGAGTACTTTCATAGGGGTTTTGAGTCAGTTGCAGGACTCTGGTTTAACGGCTTTTGATGATAAATTGAAAGCTATTTTCTTATTGATGACTTTGGCTGACAGTTGGGAATCTTTGGTTGTGTCACTTAGCAACAACCTCGCTTTGACTTTTGATGGTGTTAGAGGTTCAATTCTCAATGAAGAAATTAGAAGAAAGTCTAGTGGAGAAAGCAGTGGCTCAGCTTACCATATAAGAGGCAGATTTGAAAAGAGGGATAATGCAACCAGTAAAGGTAAAAGCAGAAGCAAAAGCGAGGGCAAACAACAGGATGTCACATGCTATTAGTGTGGGCGTAAAGGGCATAAAAAGCCTGATTGTCGGTACTTCAAGAAAGAGCAAGAAAGAAAGAAACATCAGGGTAAGAAAAAGAAAAATGATAAGAAAGATGATGACAACTCTTTCTCAAAAGAAGTTGCAAAGGCAAATGTTGTATCCAGTGTGGTCATTGAAGAGCTTCTTGACACCGAAGAGATACTTGTTGTAGCCTCATCTAATGATTCAGATATTATGGCAGCAACAGGTGATATGCACATCATCAAAAAGGAGGTAATTGATGCCTTACTTTCAGCTCATGATGGGCTGTCACAATCATGGATAGTGGACAGCGGTGCTTCTTTTCATGTTACCCCCTCTTTGGAGTCATTTTCTGAATACACTGCAGGTTTTCTAGGCAAGGTTTACTTGTGTAATAACTATGCATGTGAGATAGAGGGTGTTGGCACCATTCACTTGGCTCTTGAAAATGGCCAAGTGCTGATTTTGCAGGATGTCAGATTTGTACCTGGCATAAAGAAGAGTCTACTATCAGTTGGGCAGCTTGATGCTAAAGGGTACTTTACTACATTTGGTGGTGGATCTTGGAAGGTCCATAAGGGCTTTATGCTGGTTGTTAAAGGCAGCAAAAGGGGGGACTTTATATTACTTGCATTGTAAAGCATTACCTGGCAAGTTCTTGGTTGTGGCTGAAGTCCATTCACAAATGGAGCTTTGACACAAAAGACTTGGTCATATGAGCCAGAAAGGCCTTCAAGATCTCTCTTCTTTAGGGAGATTTGATGTAAAAGGCTTTGGTCTCGAATTTTGTAATGATTGCTTATATGGAAAACATGTGAAGTCTCCTTATTACTCTGATGTCGTTAAGAAGTCTAATGCTATTGAATTAGTACACTTTGATGTGTGCCCTATGCTTGTTAATTCATATGGGGGTGCACGGTACTTTGTTACTTTCATTGATGATTTCAGTAGAAAGTCATGGGTGTATGTACTTAAGAGCAAAAAGGAAGTGTTGGATTCTTTTAAAAAATTTCATGCTTTTGTTACCACACAAAAAGGACTTAAGTTGAAAGCCATAAGAACAAATAATGGGGGTGAGTATGTCTCAAAAGAATTTAACAAGTTTTGTGAGATGCATGGCATTAAGAGGGAGTTGACAGCCCCTTATAATCCTGCATCAAAAGGATTCGCAGTATGTCAAGCCCTGGTAAGGTTCTTCGTGTTGCATCGAATTAAACCACATGGTCCACCGCTTGTGCGGGCCCCTGTCAATTCCTCATGCTGTCCACACCTAATCTCTCGGAGCAGTTTTGGGGAGAGGCTCTTAAAACTGCAGTTCATGTATATAATCACTCTCCCAATTGTGCATTGGAAAATGGCATTCCTGAAGAGGTTTGGTCTGGCAAACCTGCTTCATATGACCATTTGCGTGTCTTTGGCTGTGATGCCTTTGTGCATGTACCTGTAGAAGAGAGGACCAAACTAGACATGAAATCCATCAAGGGCATCCTCATGGGATATGGAGATGAGGGAGAGATGGGTTATAGAGTTTGGCTTCCTCAGGGCAGGAAGATAATATGCAGCCGAGATGTAGTATTTAATGAGGCAAAGTTGCTGAAAAATGCTACACATGGTGATCTTGATAAAAAGAAGGTCAAATTTCAGAATGAACAGCCAGCCATTCAGCAGCCATTAGCTGAAAATTCTGTCCCTTTTGATGCTGAAAATGAATAACAACCTATTGTGCTACAGCCAGAAGATCATGGACAGCAAATAGATGCACAAGATGAAATAGGACATCAAGAAGAACATGCTGAAAACAGATTACAGCAGCAAGAAAATGCTGAATATCAGCCACCTAGTGATGGTGTGCACATTTCTCAAGATGTAGGCCCATTGCCAGATAATACAGATTATGGGGTAAGACGGTTTACACGTGTCAGAAGGCAGCCACAGAGGTTTCAGCCGTCTTTGGATTGCATTTTGTTGACTGATGAGGGTGAGCCTCTGACATTTAAAGAGGCACAATCATGTGAAAACAAGAGAAAGTGGGAGCTTGCTATGCAAGAAGGATGAAGTCTCTATATGCAAATAACACATTGGGAGCTTGTACCTTTACCCAAGGATAGGAAAGCTATTCCTAATAAATGGGTTTACAAAGTGAAATGTATTGATGGGAAGCCCAAGTATAAGGCACGGCTGGTTGCTAAGGGCTATACACAAAAGGAAGGCATAGACTTCCAGGAGGTCTTTTCACCAGTGGTGAAGATGACTACGCTTCGTGTTTTGTTTGCTCTCACTGCATCCTTGGATTTAGAGTTGGATCAGATGGATGTGAAGATTGCTTTTCTTCATGGTGACTTGGATGAAGAGCTGTACATGAAACAGCCAAAAGGATTTGCTATTCCAGAAAAAGAGCATTTGGTTTGTAAGCTGAAATGCAGCTTATATGGGCTGAAACAAGCCCCTAGACAATGGTACAAAAAATTTGATACCTTTATGCTCAACCATGGATTTAAACGCAGTCATGCAGATCATTGCTTATACACTAAAAAGGCTGATGATGGCAGCCTTATTGTGGTGGTTTTATATGTGGATGACATGCTGATTGCAGGACAACATAAGAGTGCTTTGAATGCTCTTAAAAGGTAGCCAAGTTCAGCCTTCTCTATGAAAGATTTGGGGGCAGCTGAACACATTTTGGGCATGCGCATTAAAAGAGATAGAGGGCAGCATTTGTTGTTTCTCTCACAGGACAAGCATATCAGCAAAGTACTTGACAGGTTTAATATGGCTGATGCTAAGCCTCTTGGTGTGCTTTTACCGCCACATACAAAGCTTAGCAAAGCTGATTGCCCTAAGGATGATGCAACTGCTAGTGCCATTAAGGGTATACCTTATGCATCAACTTGTGGATCTTTGATGTATGCCATGGTTGCAACTTGCCTTGACATTGCTTATGCAGTGGGAGTCGTTAGCAGATTTATGTCTAACCCTGGCAAGCCACATTGGGAAGCAGTGAAATGTATCTTCAGATACTTGAAAGGTACACAAGAAAAGTGTATATGCTATGGAAAGGGTACATTAGAGTTGCAGGGATTTTGTGATTCAGACATGGCAGGAGATCTTGACACTAGGAAATCTACCAGTGGGTATGTTTTTACTTTGGATGGTGGGGCTATCTCTTGGTGTTCAAGATTGCAGAAAATTGTGGCACCGAGTACTACAGAGGCTGAAATTTCAGCCACAGAAGCTTCTAAGGAAGCTATTTGGCTTGGCCGTTTGGTCAAGGATTTTGGTCTTTCTTCACATACTCCAGTGCTTGGTTGTGATAGCCAGAGTGCAGTATGTCTGGCTAAGAATGCCATGTTCCATGCACGTATTGAAACCAGCCTTCCTTCTCGGATAGGGTGGTGATAACTTGATTTAAGAGTTAATTACAGCAATAAATAAATGCACATAAAATGACATACACACTTTACCATAACATTCTTGGACAGTAGATTCGCTGTTGGCCCCAAAACTGGCGCCCCTTGCGGTATTTCTTTAGCTTTCATTCAATTGGAAGGAGTACAACTTGAGATTCTTCAACCTTCTTTTGCTAACCAATTGCTCTTGCTGTCATAAATGACCAGCAAGCCTTTTGGGTCATTTGCCCCTTGATTCACCCAGGACTTCTTCTCCAATTTGACCCTTGGCTGGCCAAATGTTGCCCCAAATCAATTTGGGATGGGCTGGCTCCTGAAATCCCTTGATAATCTTCAATTATCAGCTGCTGATTTCAGTCCTTTGAACCTTCAATCTCTGGCACGGATCCCAAGGTGGCTGCTAAACCCTAATTTCTGTTGTAAATTAGGGTTTACTGCAGAAATTACAGATCAGCCCACCAAAAATGACTGAAATCTCCTCCAAATGATTGAGAATTGCTGAGAATGGCTGAGCATAGGCTGAAAGAGATGAGATAATGTTGTAGAGAGAAAATTCTGAGATTTGTTGCGAAGAACTGATCAAAATCAGCTGCTGCCCTGCTGTACCAGCCCCAAACGGATGCACCAACAACAATAGGAGCATCAGAGATTGTGATCTTCAGGAGAAAGTGCATCAGCAGCAATTGCCAGCTTTCCAAGGTCAAGAATATGCAATCTTTCCGGGTCAAATGTCATTGTTATGCATGAACTGCATCAAGTCTGGGAAAAGCCCCAAATTTTGGGCACAAATTTGCACAAATCTTTGAACTGTGCTTATATGTGCAAACCCCCCTCAGGGAGTAGGGGGTTTGGTTGCAAAAATATTTAAAAGAAAAGACAAACTATCTTAAAAAACGTGACACACATAGCCTTTGACCTATTGTCTGATTTGCATCCCCAAATTCTGCCTGTGACTGATGGACGTGACTTGTGCTGACTTGCGTGAGCTGTTTGTGACTTGTCACTTTGCTTGGAAACAATCGCCTAACCTGTCACTGCTTGGAAACAGTTGCTTGACTTCTTGTTGTCGGCCCTTGACTTGTCAATTGCTTGGAAGTTGTCGAGTGACATGTCAACAACTTGATAGGCTGTCACCTGTACTCACATTGGCTTGAATTGACGTTTCTTCATACGGACAAGCTGAAGTTGACACGCATGGACTTTGGGAAGCACACACACCTTAGCGGTAGCTCTAATATTAGTTTGAAGGGAAGAGCGTGTGATGGGAGTACAAGTCAAGTGGAGCAGCAGTGTTGAGAGTGAGAGAGAGTGAACGCAAAGATGGCTGTACCAGATTGTGATGGTACACAAAGAATAAAGAATGTATTTATATGTTAGGGCACAAATAAGGGTGTATTCACACTGTATAACTTTACATGGAGACAAGGGACTTTACACCCAGCAATGAGTACGATTTGTTGATCTTATAGCTTGAATAGACACCATAAGCTTCTCATACAACATGGAATAAATATACCTCTCCTCCGAGGGGATAGTTGTTAGAGATCAGATCAGGGCAGCAGGGCAGGCCTGGTGCAGTCGGACTGCATGCAGTCGGACTGCCACATGGCAGTCCGACCTGCAGTAGCCAGTCGGCTGCTGCCTGACTATTTCTGGCGCCCTCTTTTGCCCCGTTTCTCGGCTATTTATACCTGGCAGTTTCAGCAGTCTGGCACACTTCTCTGCTCGCAGATTACAGACCGGTGACGCGCAGATTCTGTCTCTGTTCACAGATTTCAGACAGCAGACAGTGCAGACTGCAGCGGACTTCGAGGTGGACAGCAGGTTGCATCGTCGAGGTGGAGACACGCAGTCCAGCACACTGCGCCCGTGTATATATCTGCATATCTTTGTATTCAGCATTCTTTATACAGCAGATCTTCATCGTCCACTGTCTCTTTCTCTCCCTTCTCTCTCTGCGTTCTCTCTCTCTCAGTCCTACGCTTCCGCACCGCTGCACTCTGACATGGTATCAGAGCAGTGTTTGAGGGTTGACTGAGCGCAGAATCAACCTGAAGAGGAGTTTCCATCGCGACACAAATTTGCGTTTTTTGCGTTTAAGGACAGACAGGAGGGCTGCGCCTTGGAACAAGGCTGAAACGAGTGTGGGCGCACAGGAAA
This sequence comes from Lygodium microphyllum, assembly GCF_053477565.2. NCBI lineage: Eukaryota > Viridiplantae > Streptophyta > Polypodiopsida > Schizaeales > Lygodiaceae > Lygodium > Lygodium microphyllum. The sequence continues at coordinate 73,905,416 of NC_141147.1, read as the reverse complement.
GGAGTACAGGTGGTGGATTTGCTGCTGTTTGACGCGGAGGAAGTTTGAGTTTTCAGCCTACAAGTGCAGGTTTTGCTTTTTCATTGCCTCCGGCGGGTGAAGAAGGATCAGGACGCGGAAGAGCCTTAGCAGGCTGAGTTTTCCCAGTCAGAGGGGGCTGCTTTTGCGTTTGTGAAGGCATTGCAGGTGAAGATGTCTACAGAGGTTGACTTGGAGTTCCAGGCGATTATGGACCGGAAGGTGCCTGTCTTACCGGCTCTTCCTACAGATCAGAAGCTCGACGGCGACAACTACCGCATTTGGCGCGTCATGATGTTGGCCATTCTTGAGTCCTATGATTTGGCGGAGTTGGTACAGGAGGAGATTGACCGGCCCTCGGTAAGAGATGAGTCCAAACTCTCTTCCGATGCTCGTGCGGAGTTGGCCAAGGCCCAGTCTCATTGGGACAAATTGAATGCCAGGATTCGATCCTTTCTCTTTCTATCATGCACTACAGCCGTGATCGCTCACATCGAGCACTTGACGGTGGCTCGGGAGATATGGCTGGAGCTTGATCAGATGTACAATCGGATGATCCTAATGAAGCAGGTTTCTTTGGAGGTACAGATGCGGACCTTGTCCGTAAATAAGTCTTCTTCGCTACGGGAGCACATTAACAAGCTAAGGCAGCTACAGATGCAGGTTCAGAATGCGGGGAAGCCGATTTCCTTCGAAGACATGGCGATCACACTATTGTCCCAGTTGTCGCCACGATTCGGTACATTTTACTCTGTCCTTATTGCTTCGGGGCGAGAGTCTACTCTTCGGTGGGAAGAGTTGGTTCCTATGGTCTTGGACCAAGAGGAACAGTTAAAGGGACAAAATGCTTCCAAGTCGGAGGCGCTGACAGGTCAAGCCTCTCAGAAGAAGGGGAAGGACCAAAAGAAGAAGAAGGGGGATAACAAGTCCAAGAAGGACAAGGAGAAGGACAAGGACAAAGACTCCACATGCCATATTTGTGGAAAGACTGGCCATTGGAAGAAAGATTGCCCTGACAAAGACACGAAGGACAGCAAGAAGAAGGACACCAAGGATTCTGGAGCGGTGGCTGCACCCTCATCAGCTGCATTTCTTCATCTAGCTGTCATTGAGGACGCTTCACCGAATGCTTCTGATGCTGCGATGACGGCTCTCCAGGCTCGAGAGTGGATTGTTGATAGTGGTGTCTCACGGCACATGACTCCTTCATCAGATGGTGTTGCCCAGTTGCGACCCTCGCGTGGGTAGATTCTCATTGGAGATAGCTCTTCAGTTTTTGTTGCAGGTCGGGGTAAGATGCAGCTCATTCCGGATGGACGAGATGGTACCCATACCTCAGAGGTTTTGGATGTACCAGGATTAGGGTACCATCTCCTTTCAGTTCATAAGATTTGCTCCCTTGGTCTTCTGGTGGAGTTTGACAGTACGACGGTGCGAGTCCTTGATCGTGGATCGAGGAAGGTTCTCTCATCCGGATATGAGGAGAACGGCATTTACAAACTGAAGTCTTCCACCGCCCTCTCTACTCTTTTTCTTACCTCTCAGTCAGAGTCAGAGTTATGGCATGCTCGGTTTGGTCGCCTGAACTATGACTATCTTCGGAGGGCGTCACGTGGACAGCTTGTTCGAGGGTTGCCGGATATAGTGGTGAGCCAGTAGCCATGTGTCTCCTGCATACGGGGGAAGCAGCATAGGGATGCCATTCCCCACAGAGCTTCGCGGCGGTCTACTTCACCGATGGAGCTAGTATCTACGGATCTATGTGGCCCTATGAGGAGTGAGTCCCTGCGTGGGAGCTCGTACTTCATGCTGATCGTGGATGACTACAACAGGATGACATGGGCCTATTTTTTGGCACTAAAGTCAGAAGCTTTTTCGCACTTCAAGGATTGGCTTCTCTTTGAGGAGAACCGATCAGGCCGGAAGTTGAAGACCTTGCGATCCGACAAGGGAAGTGAATTTGTGTCTAATGAGTTTGCTCGGTTTTGTGCAGATAGAGGAATTCACCAGGAGTTTGCCAATACCAACACTCCTCAAGAAAATGGTATTCTTGAACGGAAGAACCGCAGTGTGATCGAGATGGCGCACACCATGATGGAGCACCGACAGATCCCTCAGGTTCTGTGGGCCGAGGCTGTGGCTACTGCAGTCCACATCCTTAATCGATCCCCTACTTCGGCCGTGGAAGGGATGACCCCATTTGAGGCTTATTTTGGGACGAAGCCAGATGTTTCTTACTTTCGGGTCTTTGGGTATGATGCCTATGTTCACATCCCCAAGGCTCACCGTGATAAATTTGACGCAGCTTCTCGAAAACAGGTATTTGTTGGCTACAGCTCCCAGTCCCAAGGCTACCGACTGTATGATCCCGTCAAGCGGGATGTGTACACTAGCCGTGATGTGCGGTTTGTGGAGGTTCTGGCTACTTCAACGGGTGAAGAGCATCCCGTTCTTGGAGATCCAAGGGAGAGTTGGGCTCCTTCGACAGTTCCACTGGAGCCCGTGCCTTTTGATTATGATTCTGTTTCTGACACAGAGTCTATTGTTCCACCGGACGCCTCTGAGGAGTTACCGCCGGGGGATATTCCAGAGTCTTCTGCTGATGGAGAAAGACGAGGGGAGGTTCGGCCTCCTCCTCGTTGGGCCCGTGACACACTCCGTGATTCAGGGATCGAGGGGGTTCCTGAGGAGTGGGGACCGCAGGATGGTCCGCGGCGGTCACGGAGGCACCAGGCACATTCTACGGAGCTTGTTTGCTCCAACTATTGTTTGATGACCCATGTTATGCAGGATCGAGAGCCCACCTCCGTGAAGGAGGCTTTACAGTCCGCATCATGGAAGAAAGCTATGGAAGCTGAGTTGGAGGCTATTGAGAGAAATGACACTTGGTTACTCGTGCCCCACCCCCCGAAGAAGAAGGTGATTGGAGTCAAGTGGGTCTTCAAGACCAAATACCTAAGCGATGGTACTTTGGATAAGCACAAGGCTCGCCTTGTTGCTAAAGGTTTTGCACAGCGCCCAGGGATTGACTGTCATGACACTTTTGCCCCCACAGCTCGTATGGCGACCATTAGAGCTGTTCTTGCTTTGGCTAGCCATAGGAGATGGCCTGTTTATCAGTTGGATGTGAAGTCGGCCTTCCTCAATGGTGATTTGAAGGAGGAGATCTATGTTGAGCAGCCTCCCGGCTTTGGATCTTCAGATGGGAAAGTCTACAGGTTGAAGAAGGCCTTGTATGGCCTCAAGCAGGCTCCGCGTGCGTGGAACGAGAAGATTGACTCGTTCCTTCAGTCTCAGTTGGGATATCGGCGGTCCAAGGCCGATCCGCAGCTGTATGTTCACACTTCCGAGGATGGTTGTGTGCTGTTTGTATTATATGTTGATGATTTGATTGGCACAGGTGATGCTGCACAGCAGGTCCAAGAGACGAAGTCAGCTTTACATCGGACGTTCGAGATGACGGACTTGGGTCTACTCCACTTCTTTTTAGGCCATGAGATTTATCAGTCTCAGAGGGGGATCTTTATCTCTCAACAGAGATATGTACAGGAGCTCTTGGTGTCTTTTGAGATGGAGGATTGTCGGGCCCTATCTACTCCTATGGATCCGAATTGGAAGGCCACTTCCCATTCAGCTTCTCCTTTGGCGGATGCGTCCCGCTATCGACAGTTGATTGGATCTTTGATTTGGCTTCTCAACACCAGGGTTGATCTAAGTTTTGCTGTTGGGCTCTTGGCAGGGTTCATGAGTGAACCTAAGACGGTGCATTGGCAGGCTGCTCAGAGGATACTTCGGTATCTGAGGGGGGCGTCTGATTTAGGGATTCATTACCCCCCAGGGACAGATGGGTCAGATCTTATACTTGTAAGTTGGAGCGACTCGGATTGGGCCGGTGACGTGGACCACAGGCGGTCTACTTCAGGTTACTGTTTTACTTTGGGTGCAGGTGTTATTTAATGGAGTAGCAAGAAGCAGCCCACGGTAGCCCTTTCGTCTACTGAGGCGGAGTATCGGGCCGCGTCTTCCACCACATGCGAGGTTGTGTGGCTTCGGAGATTATTGGAGGAGCTTGGGTGCCCCCAGACTCGTCCTACATTGCTGCGATGTGACAATGAGAGTTGCATTGCCTTGGCAAGGAACCCTGTTTTTCATGCCCGGACGAAGCACATTGAGATCCAGTACCACTTCATCCGAGAAAAGCTTCTGGATGAGACCATCACTGTGGAGTATTGCAAGATGGAGGACAATCTTGCGGATTTGTTTACGAAGGCGCTTCCTCAGGCTCTACTTCGGAGACATTCCAGATCCCTCAGGCTTCTGCCCTGCCCAGGCTCTGAGAGGGGGTGTTAGAGATCAGATTAGGGCAGCAGGGCAGGCCTGGTGCAGTCGGACTGCACAGTCGGACTGCCACGTGGCAGTCCGACCTGCAGCAGCCAGTCGGTTGCATTTAATGCAGCCGCTTGGCTATTTCTGGCGCCCTCTTTTGCCCCGTTTCTCGGCTATTTATACCTGGCAGTTTCAGCAGTCTGGCACACTTCTCTGCTCGCAGATTACAGACCGGTGACGCGCAGATTCTGTCTCTGTTCACAGATTTCAGACAGCAGACAGTGCAGACTGCAGCGAACTTCGAGGTGGACAGCAGGTTGCATCGTCGAGGTGGAGACACGCAGTCCAGCACACTGCGCCCGTGTATATATCTGCATATCTTTGTATTCAGCATTCTTTATACAGCAGATCTTCATCGTCCACTGTCTCTTTCTCTCCCTTCTCTCTCTGCGTTCTCTCTCTCTCAGTCCTACGCTTCCGCACCGCTGCACTCTGACAATAGTAGGAACATCTTTTGTCTTTTTAATGTTGATTTTGTCAACATTCACCATCAACTTTAAGTTACAATGGCAAAATATAAGTCTCTCTAATGAGCAATCCCAAGGTTAGACTGTTATAGATTGACATTGTACGGGTTGTCACAAATCCCAATGCACGTTTATAGGAGAGAAAATGTTGCTTTTAGTTACTTTCAGGAGAAAAAACATTACTTTCATGATGGGTCACAGATTTGGGGACAAAAACATCACCTTCCAAACACCTAGTAAAAAAAAAAGAATAAGAAATGCCTATTTGTTAACTTGGAACTTCTACCAATGCATTGAATCTGTCAGAGGAAACTTTGAATGTCATCATGGGCACTGTTTGCTATCAGAAACTTGGCCTTTGAGGCACTACCACATTTTATGTTCTAGAAGGTGCATCTTCATTCATTGCATAGCAAGTGACATTTGTATTGCCCATTCTTTGCTGCCCTGCTGTTCATGCCATGTAAATTTAAACCAACCGAGAGTGCAACCCTTTAAAACCTCATAATGAGAGTACTTTTGAAGAGATGAGAATCGAAGGCTAATTGTTAGCGTTTCTCCTTATGACTTGATGCAAACTATTGGATAAACATTGCCTAGGTGGGTAGCTTGAGGATCCGAAAATAATTTCTTTCAGCCATTGTTGCATGGGTGCAGGTTAGCTACTGTAAGAAGCTAGGAAGAATAAGGATTTAGTGTGCAAATAATATTGATGCCATGTCACATTGACATTGGTATAAAAGGAGAGGACATGTAATTTTTCTCATCTTTTGACACATTAATACATTACCGTCCTTCTCTTCACCTTGCTCTCTCTCTCTCTCTCTCTCTCTCTCTCTTGTCGCCACTCTATTTCTCTCTCTTTTGCACTCTTTCTTCCATCTCTTCTGCAGTCGTCTCTCTCCTCTTTCTCTCTGTCTAGTTCACTTCTTGACAGCTACTTAGTCACCATATTGCATCGTGAAAGTTGCTTGTGTTTCTTCAGTATTATGTTATATTACTCCTCAATGCAGCTGCACAATTGCCTTCAGCTTTATGTGCTTGCTTCTCTGGCCTTTGCCTTGCAAATTTGATCGTATGCACAATGGAATTTCCATTCCTGGCAGTGTTACTGTCTTAATGATTTATGTTTGTTGGTCTCTATTCCATGTACAATGCTGGAACCATTGAAATGACTAGCAACACTGCATTTTAAGCATGTGCAGCATGGAACATTGTGTAGCTGCATCTTTTGATGTTCTGAAGGATGTCTGCCCTATATCTGCACCTCAATATGATATCGTTATATTGCTAATGCATATGATTTTGGTTTCAGTGACTTTTTGGTGTCCATGAGTGGTTTTGTTCGGAGCTTTTTCACATCCATAGCAGGACGCTTTTGGCCAAAGGAAGCCAAGAAGACTGCCAAGTGGTCGAAGTATAAAAATTTAGGTGGTGTTTTCAGTCCATTCCGACGAATTCATGGGCATGCTGATGGTATTACCATTTCCGGTGTGTAGTAATTCATTGTTGACGTTAGCATTTTCCTATGAAGCAAATCCAAAAAGAACAAAGTGGTTTGATTTTTGGCGTATAGTAGTTCAGAACCCTACCTTTGGGTTCCACAATCGATTTATTCTTTTAGGAAGATTTCAGACTCTCGGAATAAATACATGCATTGTACAGGCTTTACCGTGATGCCATAACCTGAGATTTTATTTTGAATTTGTGGTTCATGTAATGAATGCTTTTAGCAAGCAAAGGTGAGCTGCATTAGAAATCACAATGCTCGCATCTCTCTTGATGGTGTGGTTTCTGCTAGTTTAGATCGTGTTGATCCTGTCCTATTTTCCTATGTTGCCTGCATGCAATATTCATGGTATGACTTTCAATAAGGCAAATACAAGTTTGGAGGCCACATTACTTTCTTGAAGAGATTGATTTTTAAGCTTTTTGTAGTCAAACTGACAGGCAAACATGACATCGTCAATAGATGCTCAAGAAAATCGAACGTGCTTCTAGCTCATCTGCATTTAAAGTTGGTGGCAATGTTGCCTAGATCAGTTTATTTCTAGTGAACTGAGATATCTAAACTGAAACTTGAGGGAGATAAGGAAGGCAGTTCATGCTATAAACCATGATTTCAGTGTGGGTTCATAATGTGGAAAGATTCTGGCAGGAATTAGAACAAGCTGAATGACTCCACTTTCATTTCTTAGGCTGACATTTAATTCAGAATAATGGATATGGTATTTCAAAGTGTATCAAATGGTTGTGGTTACCTGGCATACATGGATAACATTAGCATTGCCATCTTGTTTTTTTATTGAGCCAGGCTGCAAAATCTGGCTACTATGCTTGTTATGAAAGTCAGTGCAAAAGTCATCAACACTATTTACATGATTGAGAGTCGTGTCATCAAAAAATTGTTTTACATGATTAACATTTTAGTGGCATGGCACTCTGGGAAATTCATATGGGTTGCAAGCACTCATATTTACCATTCAAGACTCAGGTGGACACTTTTCAAGTAGATCAGTCTGTCTTTTATTTTGGAAAATGCTAAACTGCTTTTGATCCTGCCAAATGGTGCATGGGGTTGAATTTGACCATAACACTATCATATAAGCAAAGTGCATAAATCAATAGATGGATGTATTTGAGTCTAGCAAAGTCAAGATAGTTTCACAATTTCAAACATTAATTCTTCCATGCACATTTCATAACAAAAAATGCGGTTCCACCTTCCTTTAATATAAAATATTTAGTACCAACTTAGTACAAATTCGAAAGATTCAAAATGCCTCGACCTTGTATCCAAGCTTTGAACTCATACCACACTCAAACCACTTGTGCTACAAACTATTGGTGGCTTGTCATTTTCTTGTTGTCCAATAAGTTGGGGTCACCTTGAATTTTATGAACTTATTGTAATTGTTATAATGGTTGCATCATTAAATTTTATGAATTTGGCTCAGGATTGTCAACTCTTCGGACATATGCATGAGAAAATTGCTATCCAAGGCAGGTGCCTTTCTTGTGTTGGCTCAGTCTACTTTGTAGCTTTGGCCTTCACTTGCTTTTCAAATTCTCACCTTGATATAGTGACCCTCGAACCTATTCTGGAGAATGTGTAAATGTTTTGGTTTGCACATTGATCAATTAAAGACCATTTTAATTTTAAAATTTCACTTGCTAAAATGAAAAATGAACATGCTATCCCTTCCCCCCTGTGATGGGCCTCACAAGCATGGAGAAAGTTAAGTCTAAATGCCAAATCTATTGTCCTTGTATCAATGTGCATGATTGTAAGGGAGGGTAACTAATAGGTGAGTCTAGTATGCTTGGCATTAGAAAAAGTGATCAAACAACACCCTCTATTTGGACTTGGGGAATAAGTTTATAAGGTGAGATCAAGCACTTTTGGGTATCATTTAGAAGGTATGTTTGCGATTAGTGTTAGATTACTTTGGGTGCTCAATGCATGCATTAGAAATTCTTTAATGGCTAGCCTAGTTATTTAACATCTAGTAGTACAACCAAACCATAAAATCACTAATAAAAGGGCAATACTTCCTAACATGTTAGATTAGCTCTATATAGTATGTTTTTTCTAGAAGAAATTGATGACTTGAAGCCATACACCCCAATAAGTTGGTGAGGTTAAAGATTGAAATAGACTAGATGTCATTGGACCAAAAATTCCATTTAAATAGCTAGTATTGAAACTTATGACCGTCACAAGCTTACATCATACTCTAATTGATTGCTCCTAAACCCTTGTTTGACTTCTTGATTAGTGAACACAATGTTAGCCAAGTAGTCCCTTGCCATGTCTATCATTGTTGCTTATGAAGTGTAGGGAACATGTTCACTATGTGTTAGTTTTTGCCTTGTAGATTGATTCCAACCACCCTTGTGTTGAGATATAGGCATGTGAACCCATTGCATTCAAGGGTGGATAAGGGTAGACGAGTGTGAATGGTTGGATAGGACATGGAAAACCCTAACCCTAGCCATCTAGAGGCTATTTAAACAACCCTAAAGGTCACTCTCAATGTGAGAGAGTGTACCATTTGTAGATGTGAGTAACTAAGTAAGATCTTGTACTTGAGCTCTCTCTCCCTTGTGTACACACTTTTCCATGCTATCATTCTGATATTCCAACATGGTATCAGAGCCATTTGTGATCCACCGAGCTTCCTTCAACTCCATCTTACACTAAGTGCACATGAATGTGTCATTTCTTCATCATACCTCAATCTCCATAGTTACTTGCTATACCCACCTTTGTTGGAGGATCTAGGGAGAGCAAAAGAGAGCATATCAGGTCCTAATTTCTTTTGGAGACCTCTTCTCTGGCTCAGGGCACAATGGCCTAGCACTTCAAACCCCAACATAGTGGTGTACGGAGCTCGACATTGCACTAGGAGCAGATTTTGTCGCAGATTTCGTAGCGTGCAATTTGGCTTGATGGCACGCTTTGCTGAAGGCATAATCAGGGAAGCTACCATAGGGCATTTGTAGCCCCCAAGTGGGCTATCTTCACATCAGAGGGTTTCTTGAAATTTGATCTCTACTGCTTACACAGAGAAAAACCCTAATTGTGTGTTTGCTAGTAGCCATAGTTGTTGCTCTTGTTCCATTTCTTTTAAGTCTAGATCGAGTGTGAGAGCTCTTTGAGTGTGAGAGGGCTCCTCTATGTTTGATTTGAGTGAGAAGTGTAGTCTTGTGGTTATACACCCAATATTATGAAGAAGTAGAGTGACAATAGATTACATGCAGAATAAAGCTCACGTCGATCGAAGGGGTATATGGTGAGGAGAGAGCATTTTATCTATGCAAAGAAGCCTTGCAACAATAATGTTTGGAGGAGCATACCACATTAGACACCACATACAATTCAAAGAGGGGCCATGATGATGGATAGATTGGGTTTATAGATTTTCTGGCTATTCAAGTCCCAAGCCCATCACATGAACCAGACAAACAAAGAAGCATGCCAAGCTTGCAAGCTAGGGAAGAACAATTTGTGGACACCCACTTGGGCTCCAAATAGACCAAAGTGATGCAAGCCACAAGCCATTGATACCGAAGAGGAAGGAGCCTTAAGAGAGGCAAGGCTAAAGGTATGGCTACCAAGAATCACTTGGCACAACCCTAGTTTTATATGCATAGGCTCAAAGTGACGCAAGTGTTACTTGTTTCGCTAAAGAGTGGAAATGCACCCTTTTGCTTTTCCCTCAAATATTATCTTAGCTATTTCTCTTCCCTCCCTCTCTCTCTCTCTCTCTCTCTCTCTCTCTATGTGTCTCTCTCTTTTGAGGCCTCTCTCTAAGATGTGCATAACAACTCCTAGTGACATTGCTCCAACTTTTCTCTCCATCAATTGCTCTACTCCCTTAGTGTGTTCTTTTAGGGTTGTGTTCATTTCATTCAACACCACCTTGAACTTCTTATAATACCTTTGCTATGTCATGTTGCTTTTCCTTTTCTCATTTTACTATTGCTTCTTCAAATGTATCCTAAAACGTGTCCAATTCCTTTCTCACCTTGATGAGTTTAATAGGACTTTATCTTAATTCCTTTGAGGATGGCCTTTTGACTCAAGTTGGTGTTATGTCTATTTGTCTTGTTGAGGATGATGAGACTGAGTTATTCAAGTCTCTCATGTCATGTGATGCAACTTTTTGGGCCATGAACCAATGTTCACAAAAAATATTTTTGATACAAGATACAAAACCTTTAGCTCAAAATTTTGATGGGATTTTTGAATAAAATTAAATGTATTTGTCATTTTTATAATTAAAAACTTTTTTTTTTGTTAAGTCTATGGTTTTAAACATTTTTCTTTAACATTTAAAATATTTTTTAAAATTTTGCAGTTCATTTTACATTAAACCTCAATTTTGGGTAAATAGTGCCATGAACTCTTGCAATGAGAGGGGGAGTTGGAACATGATAGATTACCCTTCTATGTAGGTTCCTTGAGTAACATCATAGGTTACCCTTCTAGTGTAGGTTCCTTTGCTTTACTCAAGGCATCTTGGTTGGATTTTGCATCAAGGTCTATTTAGGTTGCCAAGAGTTGGGCTTCATTGTCTTTTTTGCATTTTAAGTTCCCTTTGTCTAAGTTCTTCCAATGATCTTCTTTTTGTTTCATTGTTTAGGTGTTTTTCCATTGTGCATTGCCTTTTTATAGCTTCTTTCTACATCTTGGTCTTTTGAATGGTCGTCATATATAATCACTAGTGATGGAGTTCTTGTTTTCCTTGCCTAGAGTGAATGATTTCTTCTTATTGGTTCTCATTTTAGTGTAAAGGATCTAGTAAAATGAATGGGTCCAATAATTTAACATTTTTTTGGTTTAGAGTGTCACACTACATGTCATAGAGGATTGGTGAATTGGTTGACCTCATACATATAAACACCCCAAACTAGCTAGGACATGTTCAAATCTTGTAAAACTTCTCATCGAGGCATGTCAAATTTTAAAAGCACCTCACTTTTAGCTATTAAAGAGGCATTTTTGGTTAACATGAATTTTGGCATGAGTCCCAAACCAGTGTTTGTAACTACTTGTTGAAGCCTGCTCATGGCATCTATGAGAAGCTCTTCCATTCATTTATTTGGAAATTTGGACATGCGTGAGGCTCGTTGAATGGCCAAAAGATTGCACGTATGAACAATATTGAGTTCTAACTCTAGATCTTTTGATGTCCTTGAGTAAACTCCATCATGGTTTGCATGTAGAAATTTAGAAGTACCTATAGGGAGTCCTAATGTGTGCATGACCATGTGTTTGGTCAGGTAGATTGTAACCTCTTGGGTATGCTAGATGTTTCCACTATCACTATGCCTAATTATGTTCCTTATTAAATGTTTCTGTGAATTACATACACTTTGGAAAGTCCATCAGTTTCTCAAAGGATGCCAACTACTTTCTTAGCTTGCACATGTAAATAAGCTCATTAGTTGAGGCTCACTTTTATAAGACTTAGGTAGTGTAGTCCTAGTATTGCACAAGTTTGACTTTTGATTCATAATTTGTTTGGTCTATGTTGCCAAAAGGGAATTTTCTATGACCATAAAGCTTGACAAAAATATTTGTCTTCATCTACATTCTTGTAAAAAAGGGTGGGAACATTCATATCTATATAATCTCTTAGACAACACTTAGAATGTTGCTATTTGCATTGCATGAGCCCTCAAGTATGCACAATTTTCTCTAGCTTGCAAGTCCCATTTTAGCTATCTACAAGGGTGTCTTTAATGCATTTATTTTGTTTATACTTGACAGTGAGCTCTACCCATGTTTTGGCACGAATTTTTGATAGAATTTTGGAATTATATTGTAGTTGTACTAGGATATCTAGTGGATTTTGCTTGACATAGAAAATATTTATGCATGTGAGGATGCATTGAATTGTTGTTGGCTCCCCCACTCTACTTGCAATGTGTAGCTTTTCTTTCAAAGGGACTCTATCAAATAGTGGGTGATGATTAAACATCACTTGAGGAATTTCTTTGTTGTGTGCTTTATCGTGAGTTGAATAACCATTGGGTCTACATAAATAGGATCATAAGTCATGGTATTTTCCACCCTATGTTACATAGAGTTGGTGGTTATGTGGCCTCCTACGAATTTGAGAGATATTCTAATGCGCAAACCATCTTTTGAGAAAGGGTTGGTGTGATAGTGCTTTTGTTCTAAGATAGTTCTTTTCCTTGTTTGTTGATTTGTGGAGGATCCTTTTGGCAAGATGGTGTCACGTTGAGCAAACAAGCTTCAATAGTATTGATCTTCTTGATTGGTGCTTCCATGATATTAGATTGGCTTATACAAGGGAGTTCAAATAATCTCATGTGATAGACAATGCTTTAGTAATAAACTTCTCATTTTCATTGTTGATTGTGTTGATATGATTTAGTTTATAGGCCCTAGCTAGTACGCAATATAACTTGTTTAACTCAATGGCATGTTCGTTTGCTAGTTGTGTCTATTTTAGTTTACTATTCTTTTCCAAGATGTGTTTATTTTCATTGGGCTTTCTTATAATAGGGGGATTAAGTAAGATATTCGTAACTTGTTTACTTAGTTATTACCTTTCAAATTGATCAACCTAAGGATGGATCTAGTTTTGGACTTGTAGTGATTGGTATTAGTGATTGTTCCTTCATTGGTTATTTTTTGGTTGATTGGTCATGCACTTTATTTTCTTTGAGTTTTTTAGTAGATGCTATGGTCATCATCTCCATTAATGATGGTGGATCTTTCTTTGGGATGTACACTGTCCTTGGCTTTAGCAAGCTCTTTCTTTCTTGTTTCTTGGGATCAACATTTACTTTGGTTTGGACACCCTTTGGAGGAGTCTTCAAGTTCTTGCCTTTGAGGATTATCATTTCTTGTTTGGGGTTCTTTTGGCACCATTTTACTAAAAGAGAAATTGATTGTTTGGGTTTGGGAAGACATATGGTTCTATTACCTTTGTAGTACCCTTGGTTCTTGAGGGTTGGTTTGGACTCCCATCTATGTTTTTTTAACGTGCTCTTCTATCACCTAGCTTTGCAAGTATTTTTGTTGGGTTGCTTGTTGTGTGAACTGCTCTTCCTCAATTGTCATGGTTTGGTTTCTTTGTATTAGGTGGAGTTTTGACTAGACTCAATACTAGTGTATTTGTCCTCCAATTCTATTTCTAGTTTCCTTAACAAGTCTTAACCTCCTCTTACCAAATTGTTTATTGGGTTAGGGGTTATTTTGTAGGCTCTCTTGCTTGAGTGGATGTACTTGACTTAAGGATGTCACTATTCTTACTTTTGGCAAAGTGAGATGTATTCCTTTTTGATGCATAGTTGACATTATAGTTTGTTTGTAGCTTGAAATGTATGCCAAGTAGGAAGTATTTTCCAAGGACCTCATGGTTAGGAAGTATAAAGAACATAATTTTTACTTTTTCTATTTCATTGGTCATTAGACCATGAACTTAGCTAATGGTAAGTAGTTACCATTGAAGAATCCACCCAACCACGGAAGAACCATTGTCATTACCCCTCATACTTCAAATAGATTGAGAATAGGAAGAACATGAGCAAAAACTATCCCCATCTCTAGGAACTACCATACAAATAGAAAGGACACCCAATCCTCTAGAAGGAATCATAGAATCCATGCAAAGAAGAAGGGAAAGTGTGGAGAAAGTAGAAGAAAACTCATAGCCACATCTCAGCTAGTACCAGATCTACCCTTTCCATAGAGAGCGGAGTATGTCTCAATTATTTGGGATAGGGAACTTAATACTTGGGAGTAGTGGGAAGCTAAAGAATTTTCCATGCAGTTTGCCTTCAATTTCCCTTGCAGACTTCAGTGTTACCATTAACAGTGATGCAAAACATAATTTGAATGTTGTCAAGACTAGGGAAGAAATGGTTAGAGTAGAAGACTCAAAACCACGGATTGTGGTAGCGACAAGAACTATTAGACTATTGATATGACACAATATTCAAGGTATTAAAGACCGTAAAGAGGTATGAATCTCAACCAGCTCAGAGAAGAAACATCTTGGATGACAACATGGAAGCATGGGTAGCCTTTTGCAGCTCACTACCTTTTGAATAGGCCAATCCCACCTACAAGCCTTATTTTAGAAAGCACGGAGTTGATTATGCATGTGCAAAACATGGTAGGTATGATTTTCCTTTAATATTCAATATCAATGCTGATAAGTCACAAGATAGCGAAGGATTTGATTCCTTTTCCAAATGGTTCGTAGAGGATTTCTTAGCCTTCCTCAACCGTAGTTTCATTACCACATGTAATTATTTATGGTTGCTTTTTCAACTTCTCAACCAAAAAAATGCAACAGAAGAAGAGGGTCTACACCACTCTTCTTCGACGTGAACATAGGGATAGATAGGTAAGCCATGGTAAGGTTACTCCTTAGTGCTATAGTGCTATTGACACATTTTTGAATTATCAGAGGACATGAATTCTAGCCAATTCACCAATCATAGCCATCCTTTCTTGCCACATCAACACCCCTAGTTGCAAGATTTGCACTAAAAACCTACATGATGAATAGAGTACGCTTAGAATGATTGATGCGGCCACTCATCCAATCGAGACAGTGAAATCAAAGAATGACACAATGAAGTTATCATAATTTATTTATACCTCAATTTTTGTTTCATAAAAGAGAGAGAGAAAATATATAAATAAAAAGGAAAAAGAACAAGAAAAAGAAAAAGAAAGCAAAAGAAAAGAGAGCCTCACATATAATCACAATACCTAGGGGCCCTAACCCCTAGCCCTTATCCACCTCATAGACTCACACACCTCAAGGGCAGGACATCTCGAGAGCATTGGTAGACCTATCACCATGAGCTTTGTATCACACCTCCCTTAGTAGCAACTAGGTCCTCAAGTGTGGGACAACACTCTATGCTTCCTTGGGGTTTGACCCATCTCCTAGTTGCAATTGTACGTATACATCAATTCGCAGGATGATAAGGTAGATACCCCCTTATGAAGTGCACATATTCTTCTATGATGAGAACTCAGCTTGAAGATTAGCTTGAATAAACCAATAACATCATTGGCCCACATCACCCTATTCTCTCTCTCTCTCTCTCTCTCCCCTCTACCTCAATAGCAAGCCGACCCCTAAAGACTAAATAAGGGCTAATCCCATTCCCACCAATAGTGGCATAACATCACAATGTTACTAGTGGTTACCCTCTATAATACCAACCAATATCGGCTACACATAGACCCCACCAGATTATAAAGTGCCATGGGATTGGTATAACTCCAGGAGGGAGGTAATGTTAACCCCCTTTTAGGAAGTCACAACAAAGAAAGCACATAAAAGAAGGAAAACATTTAGAAAATGTAGAAGGACAAGAGAAGTTGAAAATAGAGCAGTTATCCAGTGCATACAATTTTGGATAAGAAAATTATTTGGAATTATTTTTGTAAAAGAGAGTTGGACTCTCTTCCATGCAAATTGTAATGTCCAAGTGAGACATGAGCTCAAAGGGTTTTGATCAAAAAAGTAAAAAAATAGTTGTAAAATAAATTATGTGTGCAAGATGAGAGAAGGCCAATCTAAGCTAATGTAATGGGGGAGGGTGCCCAAGGAATTTGAAGCCATGTATAAAAAACTAGAAGTTAATGGATAAGCTTATTCTTGTGGTGTGCAATCTTGTTAGCCCTCTTCTTTCTTCTTGAGAGAGAGAGAGAGAGAGAGAGAGAGAGAGAGAGAGAGAGAGAGAGAGAGAGAGAGAGAGAGAGAGAGAGAGAGAGAGAGAGAGAGAGAGAGAGAGAGAGAGAGAGAGAGAGAGAGAGAGAGAGAGAGAGAGAGAGAGAGAGAGAGAGAGAGAGAGAGAGAGAGAGAGAGAGAGAGAGAGAGAGAGAGAGAGAGAGAGAGAGAGAGAGAGAGAGAGAGAGAGAGAGAGAGTGTGTGTGTGTGTGTGTGTGTGTGAGGTAGAGCGAGGGACCCAGTGTGGAGAAGCTCTTGTTTTCTCACCTTCTTTTTCTTCTTCATGGAGCTTGTGCGACGATTGAGATAATGGAGATGGAGCTTGCTTGAGGCGCATTACAAGGATCCTGGAGCCATTGATGACCCTTTTGCGGACGGACTATAAGGAGAAGGTATATTGGTGAGTTCACTATATTTGTTTGAAGAGTTTATAGTGGTTATGTGAGAGCTAGCCATAGCTTGTTTCTCATAACGCTTGAAACAATAGGCATTTTATTGAGTTTGGCATGCATAGCTTGTGAAAGTGATGACACTATAACAAACAAAGGTATTACATTTATGTAGGGAAATAAATTGGATAATACTATGACTTTTGAAATGAGGTGTACTTGGAAATTTTCCTATTTTGTAGATCCTTAATTGCTAGATAAACTTTATGTATGGTCTTCACATATCAAATTTTTGTTTACTGAAAGGTGACAAAATTCATAAAGATAAAGATATTGTGTGATTATGATGCAAGCTAAGTGTGATTGGCCTTTGTCAAATTTTAGAAAAAAATTAGTTTCTCTATGTTAGATCAATTGAATAGTTTCTAATCACAATAGATGCAAGATCACCAGAGCAAATAAGAAATTACCACCATTCCTAGGATAGTAAAAAAGGCTCATTGTGCATTAGATATCATTGAACCTAAATTATTATCTTAACCTCTTTAGTAAAATAATACAAATGAGAAATATAGCTTCATATTGTTTGCAATGCCCCTAAAAACTTTCTTTACTTTAACAAGCTTAGAATTATTTTTCATGTTGTAAGGTCAAAACAAAAGCTTTTTTATGATCAATATTGATGATTAAGTTAAAGATTAGGTTTAGAGTCCATTTAAATGGATCATATAGAGTTCATTATTGATTAAGGGATTTCTTTTTTCATTCGAACCTTTCACACTCTAGTTTCTTTGTTTCCTATCTTGCTCTCCATCCAACTTTTCTCCCTTCATTCTCCAGTTAATATGTCTTATCAACATTGGTATTCACATGCATTTTGTTGCTAATACAAAATTTCTTGTTAGAGTGAGATTATTTCACTCAAACAATGTTCATTTGGTAAACTCTCTTGATGTTTACAATCTAAGGCTTCTTAGATCACAAACTTTGAGGCTATATGGGTTTCATTACACTTCTTACAATCATTGAAGAGTTGAGATAAACATATGAGATCATAGAATTTTAAGATCAATCATGAAAATGGAAAAGTTAATAACAGAGAAAAGGATTATATTCAAGGGCTCTACTAGGGCATGTTAATGCCATCTTTAGCACTTTACACCTCATGAGTATACACTCAAAATTTCCATCATGGTAGGCATGAATTATGCATTTGAAGTTGAGGGACATTAGTTTATTTTAGGACTTAAAAAAAATCATGCAATGTATATATGACCTCATTAAAGAACACATTTAAAGATTATCTAATCTCGCGACCTCTTCTTGTACCTTAACAATAGTAGTTTGTGTAGACTACTGGGACATGAAGTTACACAATACTCTTGATGTTGATGTCAAATGCATTGTATCATAGTTAATGTTGAGGTCAAATGCATTGTGGCATAGTTAAAGAATATCTCATCATAATTGCCAATAAGCAAGAATGAGACCTCCTCCTTTATTTCCAACACATCATGCAACATAAGGGTGCTCCAAACAACCAATGGTGAATGGTGATGTGGTTGCATTTTGGGGCCACTCCATAACTTCAAAGCATGATGAAAATGTTTCTAGAGTGTGGCCTTGTTAAGGGATTGATGGACCTAAATCTCCTCAAACTCCTCATTATAGTGATGCTATTTTGGATTCTTTTTAATATGCATCCAAAGAAAAAAATATGTATTAGCTAGCTAGGTGTCCAAACATGCATAAGGATCAATGTTGATAGGATATGTAGGATTACACACACACACACACACACACACACACACACACACACACACACACGCACGCACGCACGCACGCACGCACGCACGCACGCACGCACGCATGCGCCCTCACACGTGCATGCACGTGCATGCACGTGCACACACGTGCATGCCCCCCCCCCCCCCCCCCCCCCCCCCAACACACACACATAGAGACAGATGCACGCGCGCGCGCGTGCATACACGCACTCATGCACGCGCGCGTGCGCACGCACGCACGCACCCACCCACACACACACACACACACACACACACACACACACACACACACACACACACACACACACACACACACACACACACACACACACACACACACACACACACACACACACACACACACACACACACACACACACACACACACACACACACACACACACACACACACACACACACACACACACACACACACACACACACACACACAAGGAGGTAGAGATCAATAACTAGAATAGGACAATTAGGATGGATAACAAGGACATCTGAGTTGTATGGAGACCAAGATACAAACTAGAGGAGGTAGATTGAGAGGGATGAATAAATTTTTGCTAGGAACAATAGAGTTAGCATGGAATTTCACATTCCACAATAAATTTCCAAAGCCAATAGGACATGATTAAGAAGATATATGGTGATTTGAAAACAATGACTTGGATTCTAGGGACAATATACATACAAATGAATATGTTAATGTAGTGTGGATGTTTAGGATTGTCCAAGAAATTCATAGTCATATCAAGAATGGAATGAAGAAGACCATGGATCCTTTTAAATGATTGCATGGGAAGTGAGTCATATGAAGAGACATGATCTTAGAGACCATAAGTGTTCATCAATAGGTCACTCAAATAATAAGACAATAATGGGCTTTTAAAAATGTGAAGAATGTGAAAGAAAGAAAGAGAACAATGCTAATAACTGCACGTTAAATTTGACATATTATCAGTGTACACAAAAAAATAAGATGCTAGAAAATATGTAAAATGATGGAAAATGTTGACACGAAGCAACCTAAGAAATGGACATTGCTGCCAAAAGGGCAACTCCTCCAACATCCTACTTTCCAAAGTTTGCACCCCACAACCTTGCATGTTGAAAAGGCAATCATATTAGATATCCAAAAAATATTTGTTCAACTTTTGGGAGCCTTAGGATTAGTACTCTTAGTCCATCTACTACTAAACTATAAATTGCAATGCACTTAAGAAATCATAATCCTATATTAACATAAGGTCAATAATTACAATTCAAGTTCAATGAAAGGAAAATTTACATTCATGGATCAATAAGTGAAGTATTCTAAAGGCTAAGTTATATAAATCAAAATGTATATGCTTTTACCTCCTTGCATTATGCATCTTATTTAAGATGCCTAACATTTAGGCATTAAAGAAATTGCCTAATTATAATTATTACCTAACTTTAGATACAACATTTTCAAGAGACTTACAAATCTAGTAAAGTTGTCTGGGAATGGCTTGCCTTAAGCTTGAGATCTATGTCTCAAGCATGCTTGACCCAATGGATATCAAGGTTCGTGGTAAATACCCAATATTTACATGGAGCTTGGCATTTATATCCCATGTCTTATAAAATTTTCATTTAGGGATACTAAGATTTAATGCATTCATGTCTTGGCCCAAATATTTTCCTTGCCTTTAAGCTTGATGTCTAGGTCTTGAGTTTACCATAGCACAAAGAGAGACTAAAGTTCAAGGTAAGTATCTAATACAAGCATGATATGAAAGTCTAATGACCTGCTAAATTCTTGAATTGATTTTGGTATAATTAATGGGACTTGGAATTTAAACATGTCCTTTTTGTGAGTGGATAGATTAGAGGTCAAGCTTTGATGTCAAATATGTACCATATCTCAAGTCAAAGGCACAAATTAATTTATGAAGGAGCTTTGGCCTTGCAAGGAAGATGCACTTTTGTGATATACTTTGCCTTCACTATGGTATTTTTCTTTCCCTTAAGCAAGGTAAAGTAATATACATGCTATGTATGTGTCAGGATCTCAAACTAATTTGTAATCATACAATAAATAGAATATAGGGAAATTTTCTTAACATTTTCTATCTTTATGTGCTTTGTAAAATGTTTACTTTGTTAGTAATAAAGCTTTTAAAATTGTAAAAATATTTAGCTCATTTTCTAATCTTAAACTTGAAGGTTTAACCATCCATACTATAATTTAAAAACATTAGAGTTGGACCTTAAAGTCATCCATGTTAATGGAGCAAAAAATAAATCAATATATGCATTGGTAGCTTTAGAAATCACCATCCTAGTACACATATTGTATGCTCATGTAGAATCAAATGGTGTAAAAAAATTCATACACTTGTTTATTTTTGACAATAAAAAACACGAAACTATTTTTGTGAAATATGTTTTCCACAATACATGGTTGAAAATCCAAGATTTGGCTAAAGTAATATTGGGTATGGTTTGATGGATATGCCATTAAGTTCAAAGCCACAATAGTTTTCTTCTTTCTTTCCAAAAATAAACAAGTATACCTACCTTAGTTATATTTATAATGTACCCAACTTCTAGAGCATATTGTACATGGGTTCAATCACAAGCATTGTCAAATTTCTCTTATTAATTGACCTTATCAAGTCCTGGGTAATTTAATTGAAATCATTGAGGCCAATTTTGATGTTTCAATATGGACAAAAGTTGAGACATGAGCTACATTTGAACAACTCATATAAATAATAATAATAAAATAATAAAGTTAAATAAACTTGAAGCCTTATTTAAAAGGCTAATAGCCAAAAATAGGTAATTAATGATAAAATAATAAAGTTAAATAATCTTGAAGCCTTATTTAAAGGGCTAATAGAAAAAAATAGGCAATAAATGATATCTGGGACAATGAGTCAGTCATATATGGTATCAAAGTGAAGTTAGAAAGTACGAATTGTTTCCTGCATTGTTTGTATTGATTTAGTTTAAATTTTAAAGTTAGGGATTAGTTCTTGACCTTGGATTTCAGGACCCATATGAGGAATGAATGGGGAATTTAATTGTCTAGGCGATTATGAAAACCTATCCATGAAAAAACTATTGATTCTAATGTTTGATCATCTTTCTCATTGATAATATGATCATGCCTTAGGTCTTGTATGCCAAGCAAAGATGGAAGGACTTATTTGGAATACATGTGAATGACAAAGATTTTCTCAAAAGTGTCAACAATTTTGAGTAACTTAGAAGAGATCTAAAGTGGATTGAGGTAATTGAAAGACTACATATTGTTTTAACATTCTAGTTATTTGAAACCCAAAATTCCCAATGCATAGATTAATTCAAATGGTCAATTGATGTCCAAGAACTAAATTTTATGCTTTATTCTAACCAAAGAAAAACTTGTTGAATAGAGTATACACCATCAATTCAAATAGGAATACCACAATGTATTAATAATACTCAAGGAATGGCCTATGGTGTTGGGTATCTCCTAGAATGACACACCTTAGTTTTTGAAAAATTGATTCATTATATACATATTAAG
Organism: Lygodium microphyllum; assembly: GCF_053477565.2. NCBI lineage: Eukaryota > Viridiplantae > Streptophyta > Polypodiopsida > Schizaeales > Lygodiaceae > Lygodium > Lygodium microphyllum. The sequence goes on along the minus strand of NC_141147.1, from coordinate 73,883,582 downwards.
ATGTTTTTCATAAGAATTTTATTTGTGCAAATCAAGTTTCTTTTCCACAAATTCTATCTTGTGCACATAGGCATTTTGAATCATGAAGCTAGAAACATAGTACTTATTTTAGCCATAGGATTATTGTTTGAACAATGGTGGAGTTCTTGTCCAAGTAAACAAATATTCTCAGTCACAATTCTTTTTTTAAATCTATATGTGTACATCTACCTTCCACTTATTTGACTATGATTGGTGGGATGAGCTTATGAGAAATCTTAAAAAATCTATTGCCCACCATGTCCCTCTTTGTAGTGTAGTTGAAGTACTGAGATTTTTACTTGTTTTTGTTTGAAGAAAAAATGATTCACTCTAATTTACTTAGTGATTCCCAATTGATTCTTGAAATTTTTTATGTTTATAATCATGTGGCTAATGTTATTCCTCTAAAAAGATGTAATTATTATAGGGACAAGGAGATGTAATAACTATCACACAATTGATGCATCAAGATTTCATGGTCAAGTAAATTTTATGAGTCATTGTATAGACTATAAATAAGTATTCCTTGTAAATAAATCTTGAAATGATATTGATCAATCTTTATTTCCTTGTTCAATTGTTGTTTAAGTATCCTTCTCTTAAAAAAAGAAACTAGGCACATTTACTACTTGGTAGCACCTGTATTAAGGTATAGGAGGAAAAGTTTCTCTTGAAGTAGATCAAACATCCAAAGCTTAATGGAGAGGGGTCAATGTTTAAAACTTTCATCAAAATATGGATTGAGATAATGAATGATTATTTCCTTGCAACCAAATACATTATAGACAATTAGGATATGATAGTTATTCTTTATTAACCTATGAAGAAGCAAGTTAATGGTGGAAGTAATAGTGCTGAGACAATGAGGTCTTTGAGATCTCACAAACATGGGAGTAGTTTAAAAAGGCTATTAAAGGAAGATGTTTGCCACCTTTGAGTCTATAAATATGCATGTAATGCTTTAGACTTTGACAATTCTAGTTGTCTCTTGGCATTTACTACTCTTGCTTTGTGACTCTCCAAAAATATTCTGCTCCTAGGACCATTTCATAATGGGTAGCAATTTATACCAAGGGCTAAAGCCATCGCAAAACGTTTGACTTGAAGAAATATGGCCCACATACTAAAGAAACCTTACTAAGGGCTTAACATTTAGTCAAGATAAGCAACAAGGGAAGCCCACACCTCTATGAAAAGGAAAATTAGAGGATGTTCTTCAAAAAAGTACAACCAAATAATCAAGATGGGAATCACAAAGGCCCAAAATAATATGTATCTGCACACTAATGCTATGGGATTCTAGCATTGTTGGCTATACACACTACCATGAACTCGACTACATGAAGATCAGGGTCTTCATTGTACTCTTCCTTAAAAATTGGCACAATAAGACTACATTCATTGGCCTGTCATGAACATTTTCAAGATGGATTTGACTTAGAAGGGGACCTTGAGTTGCCATTGGGACTTTTGTAAAGAGTGCCACAAGTATGTCAAAGGAAGCTTATGTTGCTAGCTTATTCTTGGCTTTGATTTTGTTCTTATCTCTTCTCATGTATCTCTAGATTTATTCTAGTGCTTGCCTCTTGATTACATCATTCATCAGGGAGTTGGCTCCACTCGATTTTTTTGTACTTAATATAAGGGAATCAGAAGGACTTTAAACTTTGGAGGACTCTCTTACCAACATTTATTCTACTTTCTTCTTTTCAATGTCTTTGAATTTTATATATTCATTTTTGAAGGTATCGAAATTCATTCTTCTAAGGATCGCCAAAGTGCCATTGTCTTGATAATACTAAATTCAGAGGGTTTCAATAGCATAGGTTGTGAAGAACACTTTGTCTACTAGCTTCTAGTGAGTTGTCAGTTGGACAAACATAGAAGGTAGTTAGTGCACAAAGCATCCCATGTATCTTGCTATTGGGCATCCACGAACAGATTCCAACTCTTTTCCTTCTTATTCTTGTGAACCTCCACTAACCACGACTCCTATAGCTTCTTCATAATGTCCCACTTGATGATGTCTGGAAGCTCTTTAATGAAGGCCAAATGCTCCATTGATACTTGTTCTGTCTGTTTTGCTGTTCAATTTTGTGGAAAACAATTGGCTATAGTGATATAACTTTATGTAGATTCAGAAGATAGTGGGATTAGTTTGTCACATAGAGTCTGCATCAAGATAGTGATATGTCTTCGCCATTGAGGAATGCACTTCTTATAGAAAGTGGCTTTGGTAATGAAGCTATGCAATTCTTTAATAGTAGTAGGAATTCTACAATCTTTCATTGCTTTTCTTCCTATTCAATCGTGCATTTTCTTCCATTTTAAGCCTTTGCAAGTGTTTGTTGATGGCAATATTCCTTGGGTGCACACTAAAAAAATGGAGCTCCAAGAGGAACACAAAGAAAAATACTACAAGAAAATCTATCTTATCACACCAATAAGCATGTTCTTCATACTTTAATCAACCATAAGAAGAAAAAGAACACTAAGTACCACAAATCTTCACGCAACATCATATAATGAATCTTCCACATATTTATCACAACAAATATTCAACATATTCTTCATAGAAACCATCCGAGAACCAAAAGAACACAAAGAAATGATCAAATTTGAATGGAATTCATCACACGATATTCATGTTACATCATCTTCACAATCTTTCTCTCCATCTCTCTCATAGTGTCACTCATAGATACATTGTTTTTCATAGAAAATTGGCTATCTCTCATACACTATCTCTCACACACATGATCTCTCCTAGTAGTACATGAGAATAAATAATAATAATAATCAATAATCCTCTCTTGGTCATGGATGCCCCTCCCACAAGGTATGCGTGATATGAAGAGTCACAAGAGCCATGATAGTGGCCCTTGGAAGCTCATGAGTGTAACTATCACTTCAATCTTCACATCAAGCATTCATGAGCTACTTCTTCTACTTCTTTGAGCTATTTCAAGCTTGTACTTCTCCTCTTCCAAGATCTAAAAGCATCCCCAAGCTAAATATCCATCCATTAGAACACATATAGAATTTGCAAATAGAGGCTTACAGACCACATAAAGAAGCTCTATAAAACACTATAGAAGGTCAACAAAAGGCATACAAACCATACAGCTCAAAGAAAAACCAATTTAAACCATAAAAAATCTTTTGACACACTCTCAATCATTCACAATCTCAACCTCTCAAATAGAAAGAAAATAAATCAAAACAGAGGCAAAATAGACCATATTAGAACCGAATATACAATTCATAGAACCTATCAAAATATCATATCTCAACCAAAAACCATCATGAGCTTCTTAAACCTACTCAACCTAATCTAAAACACTTCAAAAAACTTTCAAACTCAATAGAAACCAATCATTCCATCACAAAATCAATCGTTCAGCTTACAAAAACAACCAAAATCAGCTAAAAAAATAAGTCAATTCTCATTAACATATTCTTACATGATGAGTTTTGTATTTTTTGAGTTTTAATTGGCTTTCTTCCTTCAATGCGTCCATAATCAATCAACCATAATAAGTATGATGCATCTATAATATTAATGCATGGATTATTTAAGCAATAAGTTTTGAGTTTTGAGTTTTGCATTTTGCATTTTTGTGTTGTTTATGCTTAAATACATACATAACCCAGTTATCATGACAAGCATGATGCACTCTCAATCCACAATAATGTCACAAAGTTTGTTTAAATAAGAAAAGTTTGAGGTTTGAGTTTTGAGTTTTGCATTTTTGAGTTTGTATTGATTTTTGAGTTTTATTTTATTTGTAAGATTTTTTATTTACATCTAGTTTAAGAATTAATCCAATCTTTTCAATCTCAATCCAAAGAACCGATTCCTCCTAATTCGGCCTTCTTAAACTAGTCGCATGTGTTTCAGAGTATGCAGTTGTAAGTGTAGATGATTGATACCCCATCAACCCCATCCACACAAAGTGGACAAGCCTCCTATTTTGCCACATAGTAGGAGTGTGAGAATCTTGGTGGTTGCATTGTCCTTTGTCTTCCACATTGTCCTTTCCAAGATGAAACTTTATTTCAAAGTCGAATGCTTGGAGGAGTTCAATCCATATTCTATGTCTCATGTTGAGATCAAGTTGGGTAAAAATTCACTTGAGAGTTGTGTTGTCTGTCACAAGAGTGAATATTCTCCCAATCAAGTAGTGATGCCACCATTTTAGGGTGTAGATGAGTTCTAAAAGCTCAAGGTCATGTGTAAAACTGGATGCCCTTCTTGAGTAAGAACACGCCCAAGTGTTATGATCTTGGCATTGGTAATAACCTCAAACTCCTTCGTAAAATGGCAACTTCAAGATGGGGATAGTAGTAAGATATTACTTCAATTTGTCAAATCTCTCTTGCTCTTGAGACATCCATTTGACACTCAAAAAATGGAAATTTCTAGTTTGCACAATTAGTTGGCTGACACTAAAACCCAAGTGGTTAATGTGACTGAGGAAAGAGATAGATTGTTGAAGGAATCTCAAGAGCTTCAAGCTTTCCTATAGCTGCCCAGACAGAGGAGCTTAAGATAGCAAATACCACCCTAGAACAGAGTAGAATCGAAGTTCAGCAACTTAACGATCAACTAGTTCAGTCACGTTCTTTTTCACAGAGTTCTATTGTACATCCAATTCCTTCTTTGTCCCTCGCGGACTTGGCAAATCTCCAAGGAAAGGCCACGTTATGCCCTTTGTTCTAAGCTAAAGTGGAAAGGCTTCAGTCTAGGATGGACTTATTATGGTCTTCACTTGAGCAATTTCAGGAGTATGTTTCTCCTGATCATTCCTTTTTTGTCCACTATCAGTTATAGAAGTTGGCCTTCTATATCAAACTCTCAAGACGGATCTACCTCTTCATGAGGATGGTTGGAGTGGTCTAGTCTTCTGATTTGCTGATCGAAGTAATCCGAATGGTCTTTGAAGACTTTGTGACTTTGGATACAATGCTAATGTCTTATACGTATTTAAGAGGTGATCTATTGATTCTAAATGATGAAGATCTAGCTTGGTATGTAGGGGATGCGGTCTTACAAGCTGCCTTGTATGTCAAACATTTGTAGTTGAGGATCGATAAAATGTTCTAGTGTTATTCTTCCAAAGTGGCTGCTTGCCTTGACACTTTATGGCATATAATGATTGATTTTGTAGTCCTGAACCAAAGAAAAAATAAAGCCTCTACTCATATGCAGCACACTAACCAACTGAGGGTGGATCTTTTAGCTTATCTTTCCAAGAACCATCCATTTGATTCATCCTTCTTGATACTTACCATTGCCGATCTGCTTTAGGTCCAATCGTTCCTAGCTTATCTTATTATCAACAAATGGCCCATCGATATGATGCTTATTTTTCCCTTTATCAATCCAACTCAACAGTCATCTTACCTCTCCTTTTCCAACCGTAGGGTGCTCCTCAAATTTCAATCTTTACCTATTGTTCTTTCATAGAAGATCAAGTATTTTTCCCTTCTCCGTCTTGTCCTTCCCCATCTATACATATTCCTTCCACTTTTCCTACTTATCAATTAACACCTTTCTTAACCGATTTGCCTAAGTTTTTAGCTAATCATTCTTTAGCTTATTCCTCGTTTTATGATTTTGCCTACCCATCTTTTCATCCTCTTTTACCCGTTCCTCTTCCATCTCCTACCACTTCTATTTCTCAGTCCCCTCAGTTGGTTAGTAGGTATGACGAGTTTGATCAGAAGATTCCAAGAAAACGAGGATGGAGATCACAATATCCAGATCCTTCAATGAGATTGATAGCCCACTTTGCTTGGTGTCAAGATTGTGGGAGAGAAGGAAGGAGTCTCACTTGTAGCTTTCTTGCTTGCACAATGGGGGAATACACACAAAGGTGGAGGTTGAAAACAATTTTCCTCTTCTTAGTTGTGTAAGCCAAAAGAACTCAAGTACATAGAAATAGAAGAACCCTATATATGGGTCTCAAACCAAACTCAACTAACTAAGGTGGTATACTAACTGAGACAGAAATAGAGTAGATAAGAATAGCTGTCATCTAGCTATTATTCATGGGCGGTGTACCAACCGCATCTGCATGACAAGTCGATGACATAAATGCACAACGGTCACCCTGGCATATCACGAGTGGAGCTCGATATCTCAACACTCCCCCTCGAGTTCAATCCCAATTCCTGCATACCAAGCAGGTCTTTGAACCTGCGCAGCTTCTCTGCGCCCAATGCTTTCGTAAATATGTCAGCTACCTCCTCCTCTATGCTGATATAAACTAGATCAATAAGACCTAGTAAAACCCTCTCCCGCACATAGTGATAATGCACCTCAATGTGCTTTGTTCTAGCATGATAGACTGGGTTATTTGCCAAGTGTATACTACTCATGTTGTCACAATAAATGACAACTGGCCCATCTATAGACTGATGCATATCATAAAGTAGCTTATGCAACCAAGCTACCTCACATGCAGCCATTGCTGCACCCTTGTACGCAGCCTCTGTGCTCGACAAGGCAATTGTAGGCTGTTTCTTGCTGCTCCAAGTGACTGCAGCACTCCCAAAAGAGAATACATATCCACTGGTAGATCGTCTATCAGAAATACTACCAGCCCAATCAGCATTAGTGTATCCATGCAACTGTATCTGAACCCCAGTCTCATAAAGTAGTCCATACTGCAATGTGGACTTCACATACCTGAGTATGCGTCTAGCCGCATCCAAATGCGGTTTCCTTGGAGCCTGCATAAACTGACTCCACGGGCTGAATTAGAGAAGCATGGGTTCTTGATTCGGGCAACCTACCACCACTTCTTCAAGCATGTCTGAGGTATGTCTCATAGTTATTGAACTCTCTCTTTATCCATTTTTTGAGCTCCATCCTCTTGTTTGAGAGAGATTAGAGAATCATCCCTCTCTTGGCATTGATTGAGTTAAGGGAATGAATTGACCTACGTCTTCATCCACTCAATCATTTATGAATGCATTCATGTATGTAGTTCAATTAATCCCTCTCTTAGTATAGCTAAGCATCATAATCCTAACCGTAACCATCTTGTTGGCTATGATTTTGAAAGTAAACAATTTTTTTTAAATTGAGCGATCAGTGAGTCACTAAATTGCTAAGGTAACACCCTTCCCCATCTAAATTCTCTATTATACCTTGCATCTCATCAAAACTAAAAGTCTATTTCCAAAATATGCATTTTATGCTAGTTGATTAGCTTAGAATGTTCTTGCCATGTCTCTATTGGTGGTTGATGTAATCAAGGCCAATGCCATGATTAAATGTTGGTTGATTAGCTTAGAATTCTCTTGCCATGTCTCTTCTCGTTGATATAGTCAAGGGCGATGCCAAGTGTATGAGATTGCAAGACAATAGTGGGGCGATGCCAGGTATTATGTGTCCTTAATTGATGATTTCAGCAGATACACATGGCTACATATTTTGAAGCACAAGGATGAGGTGCTTCATGTCTTTAAGGACTTTAAGAAGCATGCTGAAAATGAATTGGGCTGTTATATCTCATATTTGAGATCTAATGGAGGTGGAGAATATGTCTCTAGAGAGTTTTGATAGGTACCTTGCTAAATATGGCATAAAAAGGCAGCTCACATGTAGTTGCACACCTCAGCAAAACGGTGTGCCAGAGAGAAAAAATCGAGTGCTTATGGAAGCTACCAAGGCAATGCTTAATGAAAAGAATTTAATGTTTATTGGGCTGAAGCAGTGGTTACTATAGTTTATGTGCTAAACCGAACACCTATAGCTGGGATTCATGATTTGACTCCGTATGAGAAACTGTATGGGCACAAGCCCAACATTAGTCACCTAAAAGTATTTGGTTGCATTGCCTATGTACATATGATCGATGAAAAGAGAAAGAAGTTAGACCTGAAAGCTGTCAAAAGTGTTTTTCTTGGCTATGCATAGGAGAGAAAGGCTTACAAATGCTATGATCCATCCACTCGGGAAACCTTGATAAGCAGGGATGTAGTTTTTGATGAGCTGGCCTCATGGTATGGTAATCCGAATGTTGTGGTCTTTGATGGATGAGTCAACCCTACTTATGCTAAAAATTATCCTTCAACTAGTATGTCTATGAGTGGACTGACAAGTGTTGGTTTATCTACTATTAGTCCTTGGACAGAACGACTCCGCAGCCGTGCTACTGCACCCACTAACACGGGTACATCAATGAGGGGGAGATTGGATAAAGGCAAAAGAAAAGATGTTTGATGATGCGATTGGCCTGCTTACATCTGGATATGAGTCACCTGGTAGTGATAGTGAATTGGGCATACCATCAATTATGATGCCTCGTGCGAGGCAAAGCAAGTATGTGCCGCCTCATGAGAGGCAAGTCCAGACTGCATCGTAGTTGAGGAGGTCTGAAGAGGTCGAAAAACCAGTTGATAGGTTGACATACAAAGGGTATTCAACTAGACATTATTCATATATGACTAAAGTGTTAGGCTACGAAGAGCCTACACAGTTCAGTGAGGCAATTACAGATGAGAATTGGTATGCCGCTATGGATGATGAATACGCAGCATTGGAATTGGTCTGTTTGGCCTGAAGGCAAAGTACCCATTGGCTACAAATGGGTTTATAAAGTGAAATGCAAGTCAGATGGTTCATTGGAAAGGTATAAATCTTGGATGGTTGCAAAGGGATATGGATAGCTGTATAGCCTAGATTATGAGGAGACTTTGAGCCCGGTTGCCAAGATAGCAATGTTGAGAATAGTTATTGCATTAGCGGCTTCTAAGGGCTAGAAATTATGGCAAATGGACGTCAAAAATGCATTCTTGAATGGTGACTTGCTTGAAGAGGTGTATATGGAGTAGCCTGAAGGTTATGTACACCCTAATTATCTGACATATGTGTGTAAGTTGAAAAAGGCCTTGTATGGACTAAAACAAGCACCGAGAGCATGGAATGTTGGCATAAGCACTTGTTTGCAGCAACTTGGTTTTCAGATAGGTTATGCAGATTACAACCTATTTACAAAGAAGATAGAGCATGGTTATGCTTTTCTGGTGGTTTATCTCGATGATTTGATCATCACTAGAGATGATGATCATGGGATTGTTGAAATTAAAACAATGTTACATGCTGAATTCAAAGTCAAGGATCTTGGTGAGTTGAAGTACTTTCTCAGTATTGAGGTTGCATCTACATCTCAAGGTATATGGCTATCACAAAAACAATATGCTCATGATATGTTGGTGAAATATGGCATGATGCAGTGTAAAGCCATGGAAACACCATTGGATTAGAATGTCAAACTTGCAGTTGATGTTGGGACTAAGATCGACAATGTCACTATGTACAGACAGATGGTGGGTAGCTTGATTTACCTTACTATTACCCGTCTTGACTTGAGTTATTCAATGGGGCTGATTAGCCAGTTTATGCAAAAACCTCATAAGCCACGCTTAGATGCACTTAGGAAGATTATGCGGTACGTGAAGGGTACTACTGATTGTGGGGTGTTTTATGAGCATGGAAAATCATTCGACTTGACAAGTTATACAAATGCTTATTGGGCTGGTTGTCTCTATGATGACAGGAGGTCAACCAATGATTATGCTTTCAGTTTGGGTAGTAGTATGATTAGCTGGAGTAGTAAGAAGCAGCCGACCATTGCTTTATTTAGTACAGAGGAAGAATATAGGGGTGTAGCCTTAGCGGCATGCGAAGCAATTTGGCTTGTGAAACTGCTACATGACTTGGGTATGCAGTTAGATAGGAAGGTCACATTGCAATGTGACAATCTCAATAGTGTAATGTTGGCTAGCAACTCCGTTTATCATGCTAGATCCAAACACATAGAAGTTCATTACTATTTTATCAAGGAGATGGTACTTGCTGGAAAGATTGATCTACTGCATGTGAAGACAGAAGACCAGGTAGCAAATATCTTTACCAAATCACTTGGTGTAAAGAGAAGTTGTGCATTTTAGGGAGCTACTTGGAGTACAATAGTTAGCTTGAGCTTGAGGGGGAGTGTTGAGAATCAAGCTCGTGATCAGTATCGCTGACATAGCTAACCTTATCTGGATAGTTTTCATCTTAGCTATCTCTCTACATGTGTGGTGTAATAACTGAGTTGGTTAGACTCAACCACAATTAGTGTTTTTGTCACTTGTATGCCGGCTTGGGGTGTCCAGGGTGATGGGACCTGAAACGGGCCGGCACTGGCTCATGCACTAACTGGACCTCTATCATGCGCTCAACAACCCCACGGCCTCGCGGCCAGGAGCGTGGATGACACATACATCATCTTCCTAAACATCTTGCATTTGTATCACGTCTCGTAGTCCAACTCTAACCCAATTAGCACTCCTCAGAGGGAGTCCCTAGCACATTGCCAAATAGCACGAAGCACAAACATAGGAGGTCCTCCCACGGCTGACTGCCGCTACCTCATTGCGACTCACCTACACCTTGGGGATTGGCCTCTCGATGCATCGCTAAACATATATAACACAATGTCGCACATATATCCACTCAGGGTACCAATTGATCGTATCCAGGAATATACCATTTTCCTCCTTTTCTTTCCCCTAAACCCAACGCCTAGCCTACAGCTTAGAACAACCTTACTCACTCAACGTTGGTCATATCCCTCTAGAAAGCAATTGCCATGCATCCAGGAGGTATTGTCTGATACCTTTTAAACTTCATGCTTCATGCAAATTGTGAATGCCCATGTGCTCAAACAATGAAAAATCAGCATTGTGCACATGTGGAAAACATTTCTTTCAATGATTTCAACTATCGCTCGTATGCGGCGCTGCATGAACCTAGCATCGAGAAACCCTCGTGCTACTAGATCCGTAATTTCTAATTATCGACCAGCCTAAATGGTATGCATAACAACCAGCAAGATTTTCATCATTTCATTCAGCATTTAAACACCTTTTATACACTCTACCCCCTCACCCGTTTAGGTTGTGTATTATTGCATCAGTTTAGGGTTCATTTTCCACATTTTCATTGTATGAAAAGCCATAAAAACTCACTAGAACATAAAGGTAGGGCTAAACTGAGGCTAAACCTCATACTTTAGATCCCCCAAACATCCACAAACACGGTTCTTATTTTTTCTTAATTTTCGGCACTCAAAATCCATTTTTTCCTTATTTTTCTCCATTTTTCCTATTTTTTTGTATTTTTTTCCAATATTAAATGACTGAAAATACAAAATGAGTTGTGGGTTGTGGCCCTTAGGTTCATTTGCAGCAAAAGCACAAGTTTAGTTGGTGTGTCTTATTATATTTTCCATTTATATCTCAAAAACACCCAATTTTGCCATATTTCACGTGTTTTATGGGTTTTACACTATTAATTTCATCCACAACACTTATGATTTTCTGATTTTCTGATTTCAAACAGTTGGAAGACATTGCAAACAACATTATAATGCATAATCATCCCATGGGAACAAGTATCCATGAAGCAACTTGCATAAAACATCAATTTCCTTTGTAAAAATGAGATTACCGTTCTTTGCGGGTTGCGGGTTTTTATTTATCATATCTCGGGACTGATTTCCAGCCACCATTAATGCTCATGACAGTCCACAATCAGCAATCTTCCTTCCTCTTGCACCACGGAGCAATCCGGTCTTCATTGGACAAGCATCCGTCATCCATTCTTCTTCTTCTTCTTCACCACATGAATCTGCCCTTAGAAGAGAGAGAGGGAGGAGAGAGAAATACTGAAATCAGAATTCTTCATAGAGACTGCCATTGGAGGAGCGAAGCACGGCGATAAGACCAGCAGGCAGGGGGGATTCAAGCCCCATGATCAATTGGGGGGGTTGTTTGCAGCAGCCATGATGCCTCCTCCACCCAAGAAGCGCGAATTTCAGGCGCCTATTTCTCCACGCCTCCTCCACGATTTGATGCATGCTCCCTCCTCCAAACTTTCATGTGACATTAAATTTTGGTCTCGCAAAGGTCACTTGCCCATTTTGGCCAAAGTTTGTCCACCCCTTCACATCTTGACCGGTTTCTTGGCCATTTTCCCGTCTGGACTTCAAATTGAGCTCTGAAAAATCATGGGTGTCTGGCTTGGCATCCCGCATTGGCCGGTAACTCTTGTCAACCCGCACGATAGTCTGAAAAATTATGAAAAATCAACAAGTGTCGCTCGGGCGCCTTTAAAGCACTTTGGCGCTTAAAATCGTCCTAGATCGAGCCGCCGCCTTCGACGTTGAATATTTTTTCCTTGATATTCGTAATTTTTAGCTATTTTTAAGCACTTCTCGGCACCAAAATTCCGCTCTCACAGGGGTACTTCTCAACTTGTACACCCACTTGCATGGCAGAGCCTTCTTGCCCTTAGGCAAGGAAACCAAATCCCAAGTCTCATTCTTATGCAAGGAGTCTATCTTAGACTGCATAGCCCTCTCCCAGGAGTGACTATCACCTTTGCGTATAGCCTCATCATAAGTGAAAGGCTCTCCTGTATCTATAACCAAGACATAATGCATTGAGGGCTGAAATCTATCAGGTGGATGTTTGTCTCTAGCAGACCTCACGGCAGGCTCTGCTACCTGCCTAGCTACCTGTCCAACACCCTGACCATGAGCATCTGCTGCAGCTGTAGGCTGTCCAACTGGCTGTGCGGGAGCTCTCGGCTCCTCCTGAAATATGACCCTGCGGATCTCAACAACTCTCTCAGGCTGCCTATGCATCTTGTCTTCATGGAATACTACATCATGAGTGCAGATGACTTTCCGCGCCTGTGAATCCCAGAGATGGTAAACCATCTCGCCTATATCCCCATAACCAAGGAAAATGCCTTTGACACTCTAAGGATCTAGCTTACTTCTCTTGTCCCTGGGCAGATGGCAAAATGCCTCATATCCAAAGACACGGAGATGCACATAAGAGGGAGGTTTTCCAGTCCATACCTCCTCTGCAACCTAGAAATCCAAACCGCTAGAAGTTGATCTGTTTATGATATGCATAGCTGTACTAATTGCCTCAAAAGCCCAAAAGTTGATCTGTTTATGATATGCATAGCCCAAAAGCTCTGTGTGGTAGGCCTGCATGGCTAAGCATACTGCATACACGCTCTTGGATGGTTCTATTCATTCGCTCAGCCAAACCATTCTGGGGGGTGTAGGGGGCAGTCAACTGACGCTTAATACCCCTCTCATCACATAACTGCTCAAAAGCACGTGAGACATACTCGACATGCTCACCCCCATTATCTGTCCTTAGGCATTTTATCCTATACCCAGACTGGTTCTCAACCAATGCAAGCCAGCTCTGAAACACAGCCAAGACATCGGATTTCAACTTAATGGGATAAGCCCAAACTTCTGTGAAAAATCATCTATGAAAGTAATAAAATACTTTGCACCACCCATAGAATGACAAGGCATGGGCCCACAGACATCGAATGCACCATTGCCAAGGGTTCACTCATGCGTGGCCTACCAGACTTCTTATGCGTAGACCTAGTTTGCCTGCCATAAAGACAATGCTCACATGAATCAAAACATGCATAATCAAGGGGCGGTAAGTACTGCAAACCAGAAAGCATTTTCATTTTCTTCAAAGACATATGGTCCAAACGGGCATGCCAAAGACATACATGTGGGATAGAACCCACAGACAAAACATGATCAATGGAAAAAGCGGATACAATCAAGGGATAGAGGCTGCCAGCCTTGGCACCTCTCGCAATCACAAGTCTGCCACGAGTGATCTTCCATGCATAGTCTCCAAAAGATACATGATAACTTACATCATTAAGCTGTCCAGCTGACATGAGACTACGTGTCAAAGCAGGTACATGACGTACATCCTACATAACAAAACTGTTGCCAGAAGGAAACTGCAGCCTAACATCACTAATGCCCACAATATCAAGAGACCTGTCATCACCCAAGCGCACAGAACCCAAAACAGTATGGTATGAATGAAAGCACTCTCGGTAAGGTGTCACATGAAAGGACGCACCTGAGTCCAAGAGACAACATTGTGCATACATAGAGTGTATCTCTGTCATCTGCGAAGCACTAGAAGAAGCTACAAGGATATAATCATCATCAATATCCTCAAGCTGCATAACATTGGTCTCCTCAATTTTAACATTGGACTTTGCAGGCACTATGCTGCAATCAGAAGACTTATCCTACACTTTGTCTTTCCCCTTATCTTTGCGCCTTTCATTGCGTAGTTCATGGCATTGTGGTCTAATATGGCCCTTTTTCCCACAATGGTGACAAGTAATATCTACATTCCTGCCACGGGATTTGCTACGGACTTTCCACGAGACTTGGATCGAGATTTTTAAGAATCCCGTCCACATGGCCACTACCACTGCCATGCTTTCCATATCCATCATTCCTGCCTCTAACTGTCATAGCATGCGACACACGAGAGGCATCCAAATTCTTATGGTTAACATGCAAAAGTGCACTCTCAACATCAGATAATTTCAAGGTAGTAGTAAAGGCACATAATGCAGTACGGAATACATCCCATGACTCATTAAGAGTACCAAGTAAGAAAAGAGGAGTGACATCCTCTGCAAAAGTGATGTCCTGCGAAGTCAAGTTCTTGAGTATAGCATGGAACTGGCTCAAGTGAGCAAACATACTCACATTCTCCTTCATGCGCAGATCCATAAGCTGCTTCAACCAATACATCTGACTCGCTGAACTTTTCTTGTCATAGAGATTCTTGATTTTATCCCACAACTACCATGCACTCTGTTCTTCCTCAAATACATTGTAATGAACCTGTTCTGTGAGAGATAATATAATAGTAGACTTGCGTAACTCATCAAGCTCAAGCCATTCCTCATCTAACATAGTTGCAGGCGGATGCCCGCTCAACCTCAATGGTTTGATCTGCGATTTCTGCACCAATACCTGCCAAATCTGACTCTTCCAATAAAAGTAATTCGTACCATCAAGCTTAGTGATGTTGAAAATAGCATGATCAGTGGATGAACTCACCATAATGCAGGTTGGAAGACTGCAGACAGTTCAAAAACTGCTTGCTGTTTACTGCAGAAAATGACAAAAAATTTACCAAAATCGAGAAAAAAGTGGCGAGAAAAGTGTAACCAAAGCTACTGCCCACCAAGTACTAGTGAAAGTACATCATTTCAAAATATTTCAGCATGAAAAATCCATGTCAATCCGGAGTTATATGCTTGCTGTAATAAATGACAACCAAGACATGATTAGCCATAAACAGGCATAAATCAGTACCAAACAATTCATCAAGACCCTGAGCAAACACCCAAACGTGTCACCAAAGCATCTGTCAGTGAGTAGGGATACCCCCTGGTGGACAGAAGGGCAAAGTATACATAACACTGGCAAGACCTGACACCAGCAGGTGTATGCTCATAAGAGTGCAAAGCCTAAGCTCAGGCCAAAAGCAACTTCAAGATATCAGTGCATGAAGCATGCAACACTTAAGTGTAAGAGATCCCAAAGTCTCAAGTATCTACAAAATGCTCAAATAGCATAAACCTCTTGCTCAATGTTGGTCAAGCATACAAGATGCTCCCACTAGCACAAAAGGCAAATAAACGAGTTCAACAGCTCAATCAAACCAAGTCAAAGTACCAAAGACAGGTAGGCAAGTGTTAACCCCAACACGAAGAAAGCAAAAGGAAATAAAAAAGACGCAGGGCAAAGGCGGAAAAAAGGTAGCTCGACTAAAGAAAGAAGAGGAGGAAAAGCCAAAAGCGCAAGGGCAACCTTAAAAGTCCAAGGCAAATGCAAAAGGGGAAAGGTGCATTTTAAAATACAAAGGTGCACCCTGAAATCTTGTAAAAGAGTGCCAAGCGGTGGAAAATCCAGAAAGCTAAGACAGAAGACAAAGACAAAGGCCAAGGCAAAGAGAAATGAAAGACAAAGGCGTAGAAGGAAAAGCACAAGTCAAAACTTTTGTAAAAGAGCACAAGCACATCATGGTTTAATTCAAGGAGCGCCGGGCTCCTGCACGGGCTCTCACCTGTGCAATTTGTAAATGTAGACGGGCGGTGGAAAGGAAGCTAGGATGATAGAAGGACAATGGGAAAAAGAGCCTAGGCCGGCCATGTAAAAAAGGGGAAAAGGGGATGATCGCCCAATAGGGGTTTAGGGTTTTGTATATAAAGTTGAAAAGTGAATGAGAAGCTCATTCTTGTGTGTGGCCAAAAGCTCCTCCTCCTCTTCTTCTTCTTCTTCTTCTTCTTACTTGCTTGAGCTTGTGCTTGAGAGAGGGAGTGTGAGAGTGTGAGGGAGTGATTGTGTGAGGGTGAGGGACCGGGGAGGAGAAGCTCTCCATCTTCTCCTCTCTTCTTCTCTTCTCTTCTCTTCTCTTGTCTTGCTTGCGGCAATGGAGCTTGGAGCATGGAGCTTGGGGATGGAGCTTGCTTGAAGCTTGCACTTGGATCGTGGAACTACCGGAGTGCGCAAGACAGGAGGTAACTCAATCGGCATGGAGGTAAGCTCACTATACCCGTAGATATGGATGGTGCATCGGCTATGTGAGAGGTAGCCATTAGTGCTCGGCTTGGAACGCTTGAACAATAAGTGATCCGTGGGTCTTGGCGGTTGAGCGAAAGCTCCCACATTTTGGTTCCGTTTGTAGGGACCAACGGATTCAAGCCTTGAGCACTTGCGCGCTTCGAATCGAGCATTGGAGTAGGGTTTTTCCCAAACCGGTGCTTGAGGTAGATAGGTAGGAAGCGAGGGAGTTGGAAGAGGTATTCGATCTCCTTAGCAAGTAGGTTTTTGGTTTTTTGGATTTGGAAAAGCATGTTGGAGTAGTGTAGGTGATTGCTTTGTGATTTTATGCATTTAGGATAGGAAAAAACAAAGAAAAAGAAGCAAACATTAGGGTTTTCTATTGCTGTATAACAGGCTAAAACAAGGAAATAGGGGCACAGATCCTTGGAGTGCCATTTGATTCGAGCACCATAGTGATTCCAGGCATGTCTGGCATTTCCTTGTAGTGTTTTGTACCTATTTGGAAGGTACTGGATGATTCGGTGGAGTAGATGTTGACCTAGAGGCATCGCGCACAACTCGCGGGCCGCCGTCCGCACCGTTGGACCAGGCCGTCCAAGTCCTAGAATCGGACCACTCCAAAAATCGGACCACCCTCCCGATCCAATTCCCAAAATCGGACCAGCCCATAATCAAACCACCCAGAATCCAGTCCAGAATTGGATCAGTCCACCCAAAATCGGACAGTCCATAATAGGACCACCCGGATTCAGACCAATAGTCCAGAATCGGACCACTCCAAAAATCAGACCACTCTGAAAATCGGACCACTTTTCTGATCGGATTCCGAGAATCGGACATGAGCAAAATTGGACCATTGGGCCGATCGGACCAACCCAAAATCGGACGTCTGATTTTGATAATCAGACTCCTGAAAATCGAATATCTGAGAATCGGACAAAAAAATTGTCAAAATCGGACAGGTATCTAGAACACAAATTTTGACGCATCTAAACCCCGAAATTGACCCCAAAGGCTACGTAGAGCTAAAGGCACATCACAGATCCATCACTGGGTTGAAACTTAGAGCAAGTAGTTCAAAATTTGGCTATAAACAATCCTCCAAATTATGCATGGTATTTACCGTAACGGCCCTGCGGGCCGGGGGGACTACCCCCCAGACCCCCACAGAGGGGGCTCTGCCCCCTCCGCACCTCCCCCAAGTAGGTTGGAGGGAAAACGCGTGTCGTGACAGGTCCTCCAAATTAGACCCTAGTGTAGTAATGACTCTACACGAGCATGGATCCTCACTTGCAAAAGAGCAACCAAAAGCCCATACCCGAATAGAGAGAAACAGAGAACCTAGAACCTCAATGGGCCAATCTAGCCATCTAGAGCAAAAAGGCCACACCACAAGAACACATGTACATTGTGTTCAAACTGCATCTAGTCAAAGCAGAATGCAACATCATCAAGCTATCAATGTGAGGATGACTAGATATGACAATCCTGACGATAGATGTACCTTGAGCAGCGCTGCACAAACGACCCAAGACCTCAATAGAGAATCCACGTCTGACTGTGCTGTTAGGGACTCAAAGGCATCTATCAGAAGGCTTAAATTTACAAGCCAAGACCCGGAAGATGAAGACGTAGTACCACCTGCTTATCTTAGGGTCAAACTCACCGCGAAAAGAGAGCATACTATCAATGCTCTGATTGATGAAGAAGCAGATTTTAACATCTTGACCTATGAATCATGGACCCTACTAGGCCAACCAGAGCTCACACTGACTAGTGCAACTCTTAGCCCTTATGGGGGACACCCACAAGCACTCATAAGGGAAGTGCAAAATCCTTGCGACAATTGAACGAAAAGCTTGCCTATCCTATTTCATGTTCCTCCAAATAGTGCTAGCTGTGGGAAAGAAACCCTCCTAGGAAGACCCTTCAAAAGGGCGACCAAGTGTGAGGCCGACTATGTAGCACAGAGGATACACCTGATACTACCGGGTGTGAGGATAGTCACAACCTTTAGCAAGGGTGACCTCATCAAACCTCGAGGGAAAGACAAGCAAGGTGCTGACATAACAGTCAAGCTTGCTGACGAGAGCAAGGACTTGTTGGAAGAGTTAATACAAGCACATGTCGAACAATGAGAACCAGTGAGTGAGGCTATGCCTGAAACAAGAAGGTCAAGAGACAATGCCAAGGACGGGCTTTGGACTTACAAATATCGTAGAAGACCCCAAAAGAAGCCCAAGCCTTATAGACGTAGACATCGATGGAGGGTCAGCACAACGCCGTGATGGATATCCAAAGCATTGCTACGTGCTCAAGGGTACTACGTAGGTAACCGATGGATTTGGGTACCAAAATCCCCTGCTAAACCACCTCCATCAGCTGAAGGCCAGAGTGCATCAAAAGCAATGAAGCACACGAGGAAATCTAAGAGAAACTCTAGGTCTCGAGGCAACAAACGAGACATGATTGTTCGAAAGAAAGAGCCTCAGCCTAGCATGCTAAATAGACAGATGTCATATGTAGCCATTGAGCATGCAAAAAAATCATTAGTGCCCAAAGAGCCTTTGATTTCCCAAGGGGAGAACAAGCATCATAGGCACAACATTGCTCATGGCAATGCTGCTCGCTCAACAAAGAAAATGGCAAAATCGTCTAATAGCCTTGAGCAAATCATTCAGCTAGTGCCATGCCCACCTATGAGTCCTAGATCTCCTAGGCTCTCTTTTTCCAAATAGACACAGGAAGAACTTCAGCAGTTGTGAAGGGCGACTGCTCAATTCCAATCTCTATCTCCATCTAAGCTTACAAATTTCCAAGAGGAGGGACATGACGCCATCTGTAACTCTCGACCCAAGGGTATGCCTGAGCAACCTAATGTGACTAGATCAACTCATGCTCGATCTACATAGATGAGTGCTCAAAGGGCAAAAAAAGACACGACCACTTCCGATCGCCCCAGGGACTTGACACCACAATCCACCAAGGGTAGCCATCCCACTAAACTTGCTGCTACTACTTCCAATCAGGGATCACAACAGTCACAACCCTTGGCCATGACAATGCCCCTTGCAGAACGTGTCCTTAGCAGTTTACCTGTGGAGGAGGTGTCGCAACCAACTTCATTGGCAACTCCAACACTTCCAAAGCGCCTAAAGCCTAGGCTAGAGGAGTTGAACAAAAGGGAAGAGCTAGACTCTCCAAAAAGGGAGGCACTTGTATCCTCACATCCTAGCGAGGCTATTCAGCAGGCCATAGCTATGTCCCATAAGGACACGCTAGAGAAAGATAATGCTGAGGCCCAACCAAGCACACCAACAGTTGACCCAGTCCAAGGTCCTGAGTCGTTGAGATATGCACCTTCATTGACCAAGAAAAAGAGGAGAAAACAACGAAAAAAATAGCAGCTATAGGTGGTTGTGAACCCCAAGGACATTGAGACGAAGAGCGTTGAAGAGCTGATGAATAAAGCATCGAGTCCATCCACCAATGAACCCATTGATGCCTCTCCTAATAGCAGTGAAACCTCAGACACATCCATGTGTTCTGATAAATCAAAGCAATAATTACCGTCAACTGTTGCTTGCAACACTCAATCCATCGATAGAGAAACTCGCATTGATCAAACAAGAGTGGATACAACACTGTCACAACAGGATGCTAAGACTACGCCGGTCACATCTAAGGAGAACCATGACACAACTACCATAAAGCCTTAGGAGAAACATAAAAACCTCGAAGGCATATAATCCTGGCATTGATCAATCTTGCTCATGTAGGCCTAAGCCCCCAGCTATGCTAAAGCCTAAGGAAACCCTTAGAACTTTGCATGAGATAGCAACCAAGCAAGCCCTCATAGAACATAGAGATGTCGCAGAGTGCTTGACAGAGTGGGACACTAAACTGAAATTATTCGCACGTGTCTATGCTCATGCAGACATGGGCACATTCCCTAGGGAGCAGCTTGAGGAATATTTGTCTTATCCGCTATCGTGGGAAGAGCAAGAATATCTTGACGGACATTATGACAAGATCTTACATGAACGCATGCGACTCATCTCCGACAAGGAGGCTGACGAACTACGCTTAACCGTGACATTTAATGAAATGCTTTGCCAGCCGAATCTCTTAGAGATAGAGCAACTAAAGTGACAATCAGAGGGTAGAAGCCAATTTGAAAAACGCTGGTTTGAAAACCGCGCTACAATGGCCGAACTTGGAGCCCAAATCATGACAAGTCTTAGAGAAGCGACTGGCCAAATGGCGGTCCCAAAGAGACCCGACCTATGTGGCACCAACTTCATTTCGAGTTCTAGCTACAGTTGGAGGTATGGACCTAGCTGGAACTAGCCTAGAGAGCCCTTTGATTGATAAAGTTCTCACTGAGGAGGAGCTACATGTTTCCAGTAGACTCGGACAAGGCACCATGCTACTCAATGTTGCCAAATAATTATTATTGCTAAGTAGGCTACCACAGAAGCTAGATATGTGTGCCACACTCGAGTACAATCCTGAGTTCTACAATTGGTTTTTATCCTCATGGAGTGACATGGTTTCATGAACATGTACATAAATAAACAATGTTTTTTGTGACTATGTAAATAATACCAAAAGAAGCAAAGGCCAACACACCCCATGAGCAATGATGACCAAGTGCAGGTGATACACATCAAGTCAAAACTAAGGGATTCAGGTTGGCGATGTCTTGTTTAGCTGGACATTCTCATTATGGTTGAAGCATGTGACTTGCATGTACTCTCATGCCTTTCCAAGTAAATGCCGAATGACACAGGTCAATGTCTAGAAGCATTTAATATCCAAGTCACCACAAGACCACCAACCCCACAAAGAACCATTATGGAGGAAGTGACAGGAATACCAAGAAACAAAAGCCATGACGAAAACGCAACTGGATGAGAACCCAAGGAACACCTCTGCAGAAAGCACATATTGCAACTGAGCATGGCCAAAGCATAATCATCGATTACCTTCCCCTTCTTGGCCAAACTCTATGTTCGGGCAGGAGCCACGCTCTCAACAAGGGCGATCGTCTCTTCATTATCCAGGATTCAATTCACAAGATGCTCTGCTCTTGTCCTACACAGCTCACTCCAAGTGCTATCTCAATTATTCGATGTCTCACATGTTACAAAGAGGTTTGAAAAATCTCAAGTGTATCTCTTCATCTCAACAATAGTTCCTCTAGCATCAAGGCTGGTGATACAATCATCTCTATAATATCCATTCTTCATAGCCTTTGGATCCCAATATTTCTCAATCCAAGTGAAAGGCTAACAGCCTCAACGTATGGCATTGATTGTATTCATTTTTTCCAACAAAAAAAAAAAGAAAAGAAAAGAAAGAAAGAAAGAAAAGAAAAGAAAAAAAAGCACACACGATCACAGCACCGCACCTAGGGGTCCTCAAATTAGGTACATCCAGTGACCTTGGTCTGCTGGCCCAGTCCCTAATCCCCTAGCCCTTTGCACATCCCCCACAATTGTTCAGGGCACATTAAGGGCAGGACATACCTAGGGAGCTCGCCTCGCCTATGGTTAGACCTATCACCCTGAACCACCTGCACAATTCTTTTGGACTCCATCTCAATGCCATTACAATCAATAGTGGTAAAGCAAGGCATGAAAGACAATGGAAAAGTACACCATACTTTTCAAGCACTACAAGTAGCCACTAACTACCAAAAGCTAAGACATCAAGGAGCTCAATTATGCTGCATTGCCTTGACAAGACCATAATGATGTCTGAAGCAATCTTCAAGTGTACTGGAAACTCCATTTTCTTGAGCCTTCAGGCTCTCAAGGTCATTCCTTCATGTTCCACACTCTAAACTGAAAAGCACACACAATACAAAGATAAAGTGACCTAGTGTAAGTGTAGACTAGATAGACTAACTCTAGTCAGGTCACTAACTGACTACTAACCCGACTTATTTAATGTAGTCACATGTAGACAGCTGCACACACTAGCTGTCATAGATGTCGGTCATAGATAAAGACACACTGACAGTGAGCTTGATTTCTAACACTCCCCCTCAAGCTCAAAAACAAAACTCAAATCATCTGCATCACTCCAAGTAGCTGTCTAAAGTCAATGAACTTATATTTACTAAGTGATTTGGTAAAGATGTCTGCTACCTGGTCTTCAGTCTTCACTGTTGAGATATCGAGCTCCACTCGTGATACGCCAGGGTGACCGTTGTGTATTTATGTCACCGACTTGTTAGTTGCAGATGCGGTTGGTACACCGCCCCTGAATAATAGCTACATGATAGCTATCCTTATCTACTCTAGTTCGTGGCTCAGTTAGTATGCCACCTTAGTTAGTTGAGTTTGGTTTGAGACCCATATAGAGGGTTCTTCTATTTCTTTGTACTTGAGTTCTTTTGGCTTACACAACTAAGAAGAGGAAAACTGTTTTCAGCCTCCACCCTTGTGTGTCTTCCCCCATTGTGCAAGCAAGAAAGCTTCAAGCGAGACTCCTTCCTTCTCTCCCACAATCTTGACATGGTATCAGAGCCTTGTTCGTGGTAAGGAGCTCAAGAAAGCAAGCCAAGCTCGCGGTGTTCTGGTAAGAGGAGCAGTGTTGCTTTCATTTTCTGTTTTGGGAGCAGATCTCTGCAGGTAGCACAGCCGGAAAGTGCAGGAGTGCATTGTCTCAGGTTGAGACGCCCTTCGCGGTGAAGCAAGAGGGCAGTATATGCTGCGGGAATGGGCTTTAGCCCTTGGCGACCTTGTTTTTTTGATTTGAGGCCATTTCGGGGCCTGTTTTGGAGGCGGAAGTTTTCTGCACGCACTCAGGAAAAGGCCCAATTTTATGCTGTGCAGCCACTGTTCTACAGGTCGGTGAAAAGTTACTGTAGAAATTGCATCGTATGCTTGTGCGCAGAGACATTGGGAGTTACAGAATCATCCCTGTTGCCTGTTGATGCAAAATCGTCACTAGGAAGTGACTGTGTGGTCAAATACCACTTTCGCCAGTTTTGCAGATTTTCCCTTGTGAGGGTGAAGCTGTGGTTTTTGCAGTGACAGAATTTTTTGCAGTCTTCTGTAATGGCATCTGATTCTCTTTCACAGATTGTCACTGAAAAGCTTGACAAGAACAACTTCCAAGCATGGAAGTTTAGAATGACGAATTTCCTTATGGGAAAAGGATATTGGGAATTTGTTGCAGGAAATGAAGAAGAACCAGTTCTTCTTGATGTTCCCAATCAACAGCAAATGCAGGCATTCAAAACATGGCATGAGAGAGCCAGGAAAGTTATGTATTGGCTGTCTATCAGTATTTCAGACTCTATGATTGTGCATATTTAGGATGCAAGTACGCCAAAGGAGGCATGGGATACTTTGTCAAAAATGTATAGCACAAATACGCAAGCCAGGAAAATGCAGCTCAAGCAAGAGTTGCATAATGTGCAAAGAGAAAGTATGAGCATCAACGACTACCACATGAAGGTGAAGAAGATTGCAGATGCACTTGCTTCCATTGGGTCGCCAGTGGAAGATGATGATTTAGTTTCCGTGACCTTGAATGGTCTAGGAAAGGAATATGCACAGTTTCGTACATCCATTTCAGTTCGTGAAAGATTTCCTGATTTTGAGGAGTTGATTGCTCTTCTAATTTCTGAGGAACAGAGAAATGGTGGTGCATCTTCTTCAGGAGGAACTTCAAAAGAAGCTGTCTTCTACTCAAATGCTGGAAGAGGTAGAGGCAGAGGTAGAGGAGGCCGATTTGGAGGCCGTGGCAGAAATCAGAATATGCAGCAAACTGAAGAAAACCAGTCCTATGGAGGAGGACGCGGTAACTCTAGAGGTAGGGGGAGCCAAAGAGGTCGTGGTGGATGGCAAAGAGGTCAAAATGCAAACAGTAATGTTGAATGCTACTACTATGGTAAAATGGGTCATATGGCTAAAGACTGCTATAAAAAGCAGAATGACATCATGAATGGAAAACTGCAACAAGGGAATTATGCATCTTCTAGTAGACAGGGTGATGACAGAAATGAGCATTTGTTCATGGTGCAGCACATGAACAATTCTATGACAAGTGCAGAAGAAAGCAATGATGTATGGTATGTTGACTCAGGTGCATCAAACCACATGACAGGTCATGCAGAATGGATGGAGGATGCAAGGAAAATGGAAAAACCAGGATTTGTGGAGACTGGTGATGATACTGCACATCCTATTGTGCAGATTGGAAAAATTCCCTTGTCTATGCAGGATGGGAAAAAGAAATACCTGTCTGATGTATTTCATGTCCCGAATATCACCAAGAATCTGGTTTCTGTTGGTCAAATGGTTGAACAGGGCTTGCAGGTCAGATTTAATCCTCATGGATGCTTTGTTGAGGATATGAAAAATAAAGGTCGCTTGATAGCAAAAGGAAAGAAGAAGGGCAGAATGTTTACATTGGATGCAGACATGTCTGAATTGAGTGCAGCAATGTTTGCACATGGGACCGGTGTAGTTGCAGATATTGATATCTGGCATAAACGCATTGGTCATGTTAATGTACAGCGACTTAAATCAATGCAGGCCCAAAATATTGTTGCAGGATTGCCAAAATTCAAGGTTGCAGAAATGCATAAGGTATGTGAAGCCTGTCAGTTTGGAAAACAGGCAAGGAAACCATTTCCTAGACATGTTCAAGAGAGTGAGAAGCCATTGGAATTAATCCACTCTGATGTGTGGACTACTAAAGCTGCATCTCTTGGAGGCTGTCATTATTTTGTCACTTTTATTGATGACTATAGCAGAAAAGTTTGGGTGTATTTTATGAAAAAGAAAAGTGAAGTTTTTGGGCATTTCAAAACCCTTAAAGCTATGGCTGAAAAAGAAACAGGTCTGCAAATAAAATGCCTAAGGTCAGATGGAGGGGGAGAGTACCTCTCAAATGAGTTTGCAAAGTTCTTGCAGGAGCATGGCATAAAGCAGCAATATTCATGCAGTTATACCCCACAACAAAATGGAATTGCAGAAAGGAAAAACAGGCATATTGGAGAGGTATCTTGTGCCATGCTCAATGAAAAAGACTTGCCAGATTTTTATTGGGCTGAAGCAGTTGCTACAGCAGTCTACATAATGAACAGGACTCCCACTGCAGCAATACATGGAATGACTCCAGAGGAGAGGTATACTGGTAGGAAACCAGATATTTCTCATTTGAAAATTTTTGGTTGCATTGCCTATGTACATGTGCCAGATGAGCTGAGATCCAAGTTGGATCCAAAAGCTGAGAAGTGCATCTTTATTGGTTATTCTCTGCAGCAAAAAGGGTATAGATGCTATAACCCTTCTACTCGTAAGTTTACAGTGAGCAGAGATGTTGTTTTTGATGAGATGAGTAGCTGGTATAAACCAGTAAATGTGATTGATGATGTAGATGCACAAAATGGTAATGCTACACAAAATTCACAGCAGCAGTCACAAAATATTAGTGGACCTGGAGCGTCCTCTAGCAGTGGTTCACATTCTTCGCCATGGACAGCCAGATTGAGATCAGGAGAATCTTCTGAAGGCAGCGCAAATAGTGGTATGCAGGTATCACGAAAAGGAAAAGAGAAGGTAGATCAGCCCATGTTTGATGTGAATGCAGGTCACTCTTATGTGGATGGTGAATCCAGTGGCTCAGAACAGAGCATTGATGATGAGTTGGGTATTCCTTCTATTGTTACACCTGGAGTAAGGAAGACCAGGGATGTTTTGAGAGTACCTGGGAGTGAACCTACTTTGCGCAGGTCTACGAGAGCTAGGTATCCTGTGGATAGGCTGAAATATGATGGATTTACAGCCATTCACTATGCATATATGGTCAAAGTGATACAGGAACCAGAACCCACTTCTTTTGAGCAAGCCATGGGAAAAGAAAAATGGGAGAAAGCCATGGATGAAGAAATGGATGCCTTGGAAGCAAATGCTACATGGGAATTGGTACCTTTGCCTAAAGGTAAGAATGCAATTGGCTGTAAGTGGGTTTATAAGGTGAAGCACAATGCAGATGGTTCTGTGAACAGATACAAGGCAAGATTAGTGGTCAAGGGGTATGCACAAACATATGGCATTGACTATGAAGAAACATTCAGTCCGGTTGCAAGGATGGCAACCGTAAAAGCAGTCATTGCTATGGCTGCATCAAAGGGATGGTCTTTACATCAGATGGACGTAAAGAATGCCTTCTTGCATGGTGATTTGCAAGAAGAGGTCTATATGGAGCAGCCACCAGGTTATGTGCATGCTGTTCATCCTGAGTTTGTTTGCAGGTTGAAGAAAGCCTTGTATGGCTTGAAGCAAGCACCTAGAGCCTGGTCTGACAAGATAGGACAGTATCTTGTCACTATTGGCTTTCAGATTTCCAAGGCAGATTTCTCACTTTATGTGAGAAAAACAGAGAAAGGTATTATGTTACTTGTCATTTATGTTGATGATTTGATTATGACAGGTGACAGTGATGAAGATATCCTTCATGTGAAAATGCTATTGAAGCAGAAGTTTGAGATGAAGGATTTGGGAGAGCTGCGTTATTTCTTGGGCATTGAGGTGATTAGATCACCAAGTGGGATACAGCTCTTGCAGAGGCAGTATGGATTGGACATGTTGTCCAAATATGGGATGACATGCTGTAAGCCTATTTCAGTTCCTTTGGAGCAGAATGTGAAGCTGAGCACAGATGCAGGTGAGTTTCTAGAAGACCCTACTATGTACAGACGCATAGTAGGAAGTTTGATTTATATGACTATTACCAGGCCAGATTTGAGCTATGCTGTTGGATTGGTAAGTCAGTTTATGCAGGCTCCAAGGAAACCACATTTGGATGCGGCTAGACGCATACTCAGGTATGTGAAGTCCACATTGCAGTATGGACTATTTTATGAGACCGGGGTTCAGATACAGTTGCATGGATACACTGATGCTGATTGAGCTGGTAGTATTTCTGATAGACGATCTACCAGTGGATATGTGTTCTCTTTTGGGAGTGCTGCAGTCACTTGGAGCAGCAAGAAACAGCCTACAGTTGCCTTGTCGAGCACAGAGGCTGAGTACAGGGGTGTAGCAATGGCTGCATGTGAGGTAGCTTGGTTGCATAAGCTACTTTATGATATGCATCAGTCTACAGATGGGCCAGTTGTCATTTATTGTGACAACATGAGTAGTATACACTTGGCAAATAACCCAGTCTATCATGCTAGAACAAAGCACATTGAGGTGCATTATCACTATGTGCGAGAGAGGGTTTTACTAGGTCTTATTGATCTAGTTTATGTCAGCACAGAGGATCAGGTAGCTGACATATTCACGAAGGCATTGGGCGCAGAGAAGCTGCGCAAGTTCAGAGACCTGCTTGGTGTGCAGGAATTGGGATTGAGCTCGAGGGGGAGTGTTGAGATATCGAGCTCCACTCGTGATACGCCAGGGTGACCGTTGTGTATTTATGTCACCGACTTGTTAGTTGCAGATGCGGTTGGTACACCGCCCCTGAATAATAGCTACATGATAGCTATCCTTATCTACTCTAGTTCGTGGCTCAGTTAGTATGCCACCTTAGTTAGTTGAGTTTGGTTTGAGACCCATATAGAGGGTTCTTCTATTTCTTTGTACTTGAGTTCTTTTGGCTTACACAACTAAGAAGAGGAAAACTGTTTTCAGCCTCCACCCTTGTGTGTCTTCCCCCATTGTGCAAGCAAGAAAGCTTCAAGCGAGACTCCTTCCTTCTCTCCCACAATCTTGACATTCACATGCTCCAAGTCAATCTGATCTACTAAAACCATTTCCCTGATGAAATGGTAGTGAACCTCAATGTGTTTTGATCTTGCATGATAAACAGGATTGCTTGCTAACATAACACTGCTCAAATTGTCACAGTACAGCTTGACTTTGCTGTCCAAGTGTACTCCCAAGTCATTCAGCAACTTCTGTAATAACCACTTAGCTTCACAGGCCGCTAAGGTCGCACCACGATACTCTACTTCCGTACTAGACAATGCAACTGTAGGCTGCTTCTTACTCTGCCAACTGATCATGCTACTACCCAATCCAAATGCATAGCCGTTGGTTGACCTCCTATCATATGTGCAACTAGCCCAGTCAGCATCAGTGTACCCCATCAAGTCAAGGGGTTTCCCATATGCATAAATCAGCCCATGATCTGTGGTACTCTTTACATATCTCAGAATTCTTATGACTGCATCCAAGTGTCACAACTCTATAGAAACAGAATTTGTATCCTTTTTCATTAATTTGTCTATGTAATGATTTATTAAATTTATTTCCTTTGCACTAATTAGATATAAAGAAAAGTGCATTGGAGCTGGCCACTGATGAGTGGTCACAGGTTATGGTGGACCCACGCGGTGGGTTAGAAAAAAGATAGTTCACACTTCCACCTATATGACCATATTGGGCGCCTGTGACTAGAACTCACGCATATCAGGGTTAGACTCGCACACAGAAAGGATTGATGCCTTGAAGTGTGGGCTAGATCCACCAGAACAGACAGTTACAATCAACAAGATGGCATGATCATGAAATGCTTGTATAATGTGCATGTGTGGGCTGAAAGCTTGAAATGCACATTTCTTTGCATAGGAAAGTCACATGAAGATTCGGATACCATTTTTGCGATGTACACGGAAAAAGCTTTCATATGATACCCATATTGGGGGGTCCCTAAATTTTAGGAGATCCCTAAATTTTAGGAGGTCCCTAAATTTTAGGAGCCTCGAATTAGCCTAAAAATGCTAGTCCTAAAAACTAGGGATGTCATTCTAAAAATAGTAAGTTTTGTACTCTGACTGTGCTTACTAAATTTGGTTGTTTCTATTCTTGACAGTATTCAACCCAAAAAGGAAGGCCATAGAGAAGAGACAAGTGTCAAGACACTTGTCACACAAGTTTCCAAGTGTCCCACCACTTGTCACATCTCATGACATGTGGCTGGACACTTGTCTTGTGCTACTCCACTTTCCCCTTTTGTACTAGCTCTCCCCTCTCCTATAAATAAGAGCTCGTTTTTCCTCATTCATCATCATTTTTCTTTGCTGTAAACTCATGAACAGCACCCACAGATAGCCAGAAACTGGCCCCATCCATCCCCATCATCATCCCCCACTTCTCCATTATCAAATTCCTCCATATTCCCTCTTCTATCACTGTTTTTTTTACAAGACAGCAAGCCTGTAAATTCATTACAGCACCTCCTTCTCGAGCTCTTTCTTCCATTTTAGCTACAAGAAGTAAGCCCTATCCATGTACTGCTGATCAACGATGGAGAAAGGCTGAATTTCCCTTTTTCTTCTCTCATACTATAAAGAAATCAGTTCTTATCATTGCATAATAGATAATGCATGTGTGTTTGTACATCTTTGCATGATCTTGTGAGAGTGAGAATTACTTCTTCTCACTCTCAGGTTGATTGTAACTGAGCTCTTCCCTAAGGGACTTGGGTTGAGCAGAAATGCATTCCTTCGGGGGGGGGTTGCCCATCTTCAACCCTCAATCTTGTCTCCATTACTTTTACATTTTCATGGCTGTAATTTTGTGAGTAATTTTCATTTTTAGCTTTAAGTGTTCATTCTCTTTTATATTAAATCTTGAAAACAAGCGAATATCATAATTGTTAAGCATACTACGTTGTTCGGGGTGTTTACACCAAGTGTATCAGAGCTTTGGCTCGGTCCTCACCCCCAACACTGGTAGTGCTTACAACTATAAGTTTGTTTGTTTTCAGCCCTTGCATTGAGTGCTTGAGCATATATATTTTTTTCTTTAGTCTCAATGGATCAATCGAGTGCTATCCTTCAAGCCATTCAAAGTCTTAGAGAGGAGAATCAGCAAATTCGTGAGCAACTTCTCAAACTAGAAAAAGTTGAGAATCCCAAAGAATTCAAGGAAAGAAGCCCATCTACTTCAAGGAGACAAAGCCATACCAATGAAAGGAGCCGATCAAGAAGTCCAACTACTTCTAAGAGGCAGTCCCATTCTACTTCAAGACAAAGAAAGAGATCGCGTCGAAGCTCGTCCTCTTCTTCAACGTCATCTGGCGCCTATTCTGATGGATCCTCTTCTAGTAATGAAGAGTCACACCCTTCTCGTGGAAGACCTCATTATCGTCAAAGGCGTCGACATTCTTCACCCTCGTCTCCATCTTCATCCCCATCAAGCACTTCATCATCTTCAACCTCAAGATCCGAGCATGGACGAAGGCATAAGAAGAAGAAGAAGACTAAGTCACTATCTCAACTTGAAAAGAAGATCAAGTTCAGTATGTATGATGGTTCCCGAAATCCTGATCTTCTTCTGAAGTTTATTCGTCAATTTCAAATTTTGTATGGTCGTGACAAGTATAAAGAAAAAGAAAAGATTAAGTTTGCAGCTTTACATTTAACCGACTTAGCCCATACTTGGTGGACGGGGTTGGAATATGATCATGCTGCCCCAAAATCATGGCGGTCCTTTGTTCGCCTGATACAAAGCCAATTTCTTCCTGTTCATTTCAAAAGAGATGTAAAAATGGAATGGGATCGGCTTTGGCAAAGGAAAAATGAGTCACTTGGTGACTATACCAAGAGATTTTGGGAGCTACTTTTGAAGGTCCAACATTTCAAGAAGATCAGCAGTTCGGAAAAGCTTAGGAAGTTTCAAGGAGGTTTGCATTTTAAACTTCGTACTGCTCTTAATCATTATCATTGTTCTAGTCTCAGGGAACTCATTGACCATGCTGAGACATGGGAAATGGAGCACAATGGCAACAAATCATTCCAAAAGAATGATAAGAAGAGAGTAGCTGATGATGAGGAGTACTCAGCCCCAAATGAAGGACAAAAACAGTGGCAAAAGCAGCCATCAAATCAAAAGAAGATGAAGCCCTATGCACCTCCTAATGCTCCTCAATTTCGCTCCAATCTATATCCACAAGCAAAGCAATTTTCTGAAGAAGAAAAGCAACGCTTCATGAAAGAAGGGAAGTGCTTTAAATGTGGACAAACAGGCCACATAGTGAAGCAATGTCCAAACAAGGGACAAAGCAAGGTTTCTGACAACAAGCCTAAGTCACCAGTGAAAATCAATGCTATCAGTGATGTAGTTGCAAACACAACTCACACTCCAGAGACGCGCAAATTATTAAAAGCTTGGGGACAGTTGCAAGGTAAGCAAGCACTATTCTTGATAGATCTTGGGGCGAATGAAAATATCATTTCCTTGCAATTAGCTAAAGAGCTTGGATTAAAGAATGAAGAGATGGACACTCCGGCAGAAGTTCGCCAAGCTTTAAATGCTGATGAAGGTGACACAGTGAAGACTGTGATACCCTACATTGGCAAGCTCAAGTTTCAAATTCAAGGCTACAGTGACAAAGATACCTTCTGTATCGGAGACCTTGATGGTTGCGATGTGATTCTTGGCATGCCCTGGAATCATAGAGTAGATTCAACCATCTTCTCTCAGAAAAAGAAGGTAGAACTCACCAACAAAGGCAAGAAGTACGAGATCCAAGCTGGAGTTTCTGGAGACACCATACCTATGGTAAGCCATATGCAAGTCTCTAGAGCAATTAAGGATTGTGTTCAATGTTGTCTGCTTTATGTCACTGATGTAAAAGATAATATGAATGTTGAAAACCAAGAGTAACTTCAGCTCTTGGAAAAGTATAAAGATTGTTTTTCGGAAGATCTTCCTTATCAGCTTCCCCCAGAAAGGCCAGAAGACCATCATATTGATATTATCCCGGGTAGTTCTCCTCCTAATATAGCACCATACCGTGTGAGCCGTCCTCAACAAGAAGAAATCAGAAAGCAAGTCGAAGACCTACTCAACCGTGGGCTAATTAGGCCAA
This sequence comes from Lygodium microphyllum, assembly GCF_053477565.2. Taxonomy (NCBI): domain Eukaryota; kingdom Viridiplantae; phylum Streptophyta; class Polypodiopsida; order Schizaeales; family Lygodiaceae; genus Lygodium; species Lygodium microphyllum. Next base: position 73,851,213 of record NC_141147.1, on the reverse strand, counting down.
GTAGCTCACCATTTTGTTCACCGGTTCTTCTTGTTCAAAAGAAAGATGGCACATTCAGGATGTGCATTGATTATCGAGCCCTCAACAAAATCACTGTGAAGAATCGGTTTCCTATTCCCAGAATTGACGACATTTTGGATCGTCTAGAGCAACTCTTGGAACTTGAAAAGATTTTGTTTCTCAAGGATCGAACCACGAGAAGTGGCCTTGTGACACGAAAATTCTTACTAAAATTCAAAAATCTACCCACAACAGATGCACAGTGGGTAGATGAAAAATTCATGAAGGATTACCCAAATACTCTACAGCAATATCAAGAAGCTTTTCAGCTGAGGACAGCTGAATAAAAGCTAGAGGGCTGTCACAACTCTATAGAAACAGAATTTGTATCCTTTTTCATTAATTTGTCTATGTAATGATTTATTAAATTTATTTCCTTTGCACTAATTAGATATAAAGAAAAGTGCATTGGAGCTGGCCACTGATGAGTGGTCACAGGTTATGGTGGACCCACGCGGTGGGTTAGAGAAAAGATAGTTCACACTTCCACTTATATGACCCGATTGGGCGCCTGTGACTAGAACTCACGCATATCAGGGTTAGACTCGCACACAGAAAGGATTGATGCCTTGAAGTGTGGGCTAGATCCACCAGAACAGACAGTTACAATCAACAAGATGGCATGATCATGAAATGCTTGTATAATGTGCATGTGTGGGCTGAAAGCTTGAAATGCACATTTCTTTGCATAGGAAAGTCACATGAAGATTCGGATACCATTTTTGCGATGTACACGGAAAAAGCTTTCATATTATACCCATATTGGGGGGGTCCCTAAATTTTAGGAGATCCCTAAATTTTAGGAGGTCCCTAAATTTTAGGAGCCTCGAATTAGCCTAAAAATGCTAGTCCTAAAAACTAGGGATGTCATTCTAAAAATAGTAAGTTCTGTACTCTGACTGTGCTTACTAAATTTGGTTGTTTCTATTCTTGACAGTATTCAACCCAAAAAGGAAGGCCATAGAGAAGAGACAAGTGTCAAGACACTTGTCACACAAGTTTCCAAGTGTCCCACCACTTGTCACATCTCATGACATGTGGCTGGACACTTGTCTTGTGCTACTCCACTTTCCCCTTTTGTACTAGCTCTCCCCTCTCCTATAAATAAGAGCTCGTTTTTCCTCATTCATCATCATTTTTCTTTGCTGTAAACTCATGAACAGCACCCATAGATAGCCAGAAACTGGCCCCATCCATCCCCATCATCATCCCCCACTTCTCCATTATCAAATTCCTCCATATTCCCTCTTCTATCACTGTTTTTTTTACAAGACAGCAAGCCTGTAAATTCATTACAGCACCTCATTCTCGAGCTCTTTCTTCCATTTTAGCTACAAGAAGTAAGCCCTATCCATGTACTGCTGATCAACGATGGAGAAAGGCTGAATTTCCCTTTTTCTTCTCTCATACTGTAAAGAAATCAGTTCTTATCATTGCATAATAGATAATGCATGTGTGTTTGTACATCTTTGCATGATCTTGTGAGAGTGAGAATTACTTCTTCTCACTCTCAGGTTGATTGTAACTGATTAGGTTGTTGCACACCCACCACTAACAAGGGCCACCTAACCACCCACATTTGGCAAATAGAATCATGCCGCATTAGAGCAACTAGGGATCACCCAAGAAAATAATCTAATGCCCATGAGAAACTCCCAAACCGATATCTTAAGCAAGCCTCCAATGGTTCCAAAAGGTGTGCAAGAAAACCCCAAACACTACACCTACGACATATAAATAGTCCATGGGATAGAAGCAAGACCACCATCAATGACACATCTTTGCTTAATGAATGCACAAGACTACTACGAGGGCAAGAATAAAATTTGGATAACTAAGAAAATCCCTATAGTCCCTCAAGGTTCATATCCAATAGGCCATAGAAAATGGCATAGGACATTAGGCAAATGCACCACCTCCATCAAGTCAATGGGGACCATAATAGACAACAATCAGCCTCCATAAACCATGTGATTAGTCTCATGCATAGTCTCTCACATAGTCTCACTCATACATACATTGTTTCTCATAGAAAATTGGCTCTCTCTTATACACTATCTCTCTCTCAATAGTATATTGAAATAACAAAGAATAACTATCAATAATCCTCTCTTAGTTGTGAATAATCCTCTCCACAAGGATAAGATATTTGGTTTTAAGATAAAGAGCATGGAAATACAAGATATCCAACTAATGGGGATCAATATCCACATTGACATTGATGCATAGCTTTCCTATTGGCTTTTGATCATTATGAGAATGATTTGTATGCTATGTACCAAGTAAGTAATTAATCTAATTAAAGGATCAGTAGATTGATGATAGATTTGGGAAAAATACAAATAATTCTAATAAGCTTGTATAGGAGTCTGTGCCAATCCCTTGGAATCATAGGCCAATTAATCTGAGGACCTATCAAGGAATCAGTTTGATTCCACCTCCTCTACATCTAGGTATCTACAAATCAAAATTAGAGTGGTCACTAACCAACTAAGGGTGACTAGAAATAAAAGATGTGGATGAATGAAGAGGAACAAGCATCAAGGGATAAAGTGAGGGATAATAAAATTTGTAAAACAAAAAAGGGATAAAGATGGAAACTCATGTAATTTAAGAAAATCAGATAGGAAAGGAGTTAAGAAATATACTAAAAAAAAGAAAGGAGTGTGGTAGATAGTGGAGGACAAGGAGTAGGGGAGAAAACACAATCCACAATGAATGGGCAATGAGTAAAAATAGGAATTTGGAAAGAACCTTGTGGTTGGAAAGGAAGAATCAAATTTGTGGGCCATCTGTTAATAATAAATTAGGGAAGGCACTGATGGACCTTGAACAGATCCACAATTGTAAGCTTCAAAGAAGTATATATCAAAAGGAGATTGTTTAGAAACATGGCCTGAAAGATCCTCCATCAGTTCATTGGCATTCTGTAAATGTGTAGTAGGGGCTTTCAATTGTCACTAATTCAATACAACAAAATCTATCATAGAATGCTAAGAAACTTAAGGGTAGACAGCCACTTTTGAGGAATAGGCTTGAAAAATATCATCCATTTGCAACTCCAAATGTCAAACATAAAGAACAGCTTGCAAAATCATGTCTCCACATACCAAGAGAGATCCTCGTTGTCTAGAATTAGAAGATCACCTCTAAGATACATGTAAGACATCAGCGTGATGTGAGGTATAATTGAATCCACAAAGACCATTTGGAAAACTTCTACTAGGATATATATGGACCAAGCACCACTCTATCCATCCTATGGAGAATGAAAATCCATAGTAGACAACTTTGTATAACAACCAATTTTTGTTCTTTATAGTGTATAAAGAATCAATGATCTAGCGGGATGCTTTCCATAAATTGCTCAAAACAAGATCACAAAACGTCCATCCTATATTGAAGCCTTTCCAACTTAACTTGAAATAAGGGACACAAGGTCACATTATGCTAGAGAGTGGCTAAGTTTGTAGTAGCTGATAAAGAAAGGTACTAATCGTACATTATTAGGACCTGAAGGAATGGAGCATGACTGAGCCAACTATTCATTTAACTCCTCAATCTTATTGTATTTTGATGCTTAAGTGTACAATTTGTTGATTGTAACTCTAGTATTTGGGTAGTAATTAAAGCTTTAAGCTCGTGGGTTTCGTTAAAAAGATGATATTTATTGTGACAGTAGCTACCTAAGCCTTTGCTTTGCTCAATTGGGCCTGCAAAGAGGACATTTTCACTTTTTGGGATTCTAGCAATTTAATTTGTGACTGCATTTATTTGAAAAGTTCAAAAAACATTTCTTTAATTAAAACAAGATTGGTATTAGCCTTATGTAACTCCTCCTTAGATTGTTGTAGCTCCTCATAGAAAGAAGAGTACAACTATTGAACATAGATTGTAATAACTAATATTTATATGGAACTCTAAATGTCCTTACACAAGAAAGGAATGGCATCTCCTATCACCAGGCGATGCAAGGTATTAATATGTCTAAAATACCATCTCTCTATGTGCCCTAAATAAATTTGTATATGTAAGGCATACAAGAAGGGTAATGGGTGATGTAGCAAGAATTGACATTGGAGGAACTAGATCAAAAATTGTTTCAGCCATACACTTTAAGCTCTTCCTCTAGATGACTAGAGGATGAGGGGATTAATGATCTACAACGATTGGTTCAAAAACTTGAATAGGAGGGGGAACCACTGAAGGATTTTTAGAAGGTGGTAGAATTTCCTTCATAGGGGTAGAGTATGTCAAGGAAACATACAAATAAGAACTGTAAGTGATATTAGTCACATTACTTTGAGTAATCTTGGCAAAGTATTGATCCATTTTGGCAAGGAGATAAGAACTCCAATCAATGGTCACGCCCTTGAGCACCATTCTAGAAGTAGTGAATGATTCCTTGGACATATAATTAGATGGAGTCTTGGTAGGCTTGAACTTGTCCTGAGGGACTGACACAACTGTTTCCAAAGGGATCAAAGATCATTGAAACACAAACGTCAAATGTAGTGATCACCCACTTAGCATCTAGTAGGTCAGTCTATCTTTGCATGAGCTTCATAATTTCCACATTGGAAAAGAGCTAGTGGGCTACTAGAAAGGTCTCCTCAGAGAAGAGACAAAGTCTTTCCCAAGCCTTGAGGTGTCATCATGACAGTGGTACCATGGACAAAACTAGTTTTCTTGTTGCTATAAGATGTGATGGGAATCAAATATAGCGAAGAGTTAATTGCTGAAATGAAGACATTAAGGAAAGCCTCTACCATATATATAATTTGAATGTCTTCAAAAAGAATTAAAGCCTTTAAATCTTCAAGAATAAGCTCTATAAAAAAGAGTAGATAGCTTGTTGTATAAAATAGGGCATGTGGAAGAAAACAGTCATAACTTTGGATAGAAGTATCCAAATAGAGAATGCCACATATCAAAACGTAGCTATTGAATAGTACTTTGGAATATGTAGGTGATGGAATTTTAAAAATTAGGTGGAGTAAAACATGTTCTAAACTAGAGTGCTATCTAGACCCTGTTTAGAGTGCAACTAGCTCCCATATGACTATGTCTCAACCATCAATGCATTCATATGAAGCTTCTTTATACGTTGACCTAACTATGACCTCCTCAAGAGGGAATGTATTGAACAAGTCCTTCTTCATCCATAGGAGGCAGCTCATCAACTATTTCCAAGGGAGTACCATAAAAGGGTTTGCTAACTAACATTGAAGACATTATGAATCTTAGTGGAAGAGGAAAGTTCCAATCAATATGCCAAGTCTCCATCCAATACAGTTCAAGATCATCTAGGGACCATAGAACGTGTGAGCAGTTTCTTGCTAGATCCATTCTTTAGAATATATCGAGATTTGGGTACTTTCAAGAGAGCTAACTCTCCCTCCTGGAACTCCAAAGGTCGCTTCTTCTCATCAACATACACCTTCATCTAATCTTGAACTTTTCTAAGATTCATATTACATTGTTGAAGAAGGGTCTACATTCTTTCCAATTTCTACTTTCCATGAGGCTTAATCTTTTCATTGAAAATAATTGTGGGTATCTTGTAGCCATACATAGCCTAAAAGAATGAAACTTTAATGCGAGCATGAGTGGAGTTTTTATAGGCAAGCTCAACTAGATGTAACCATGAATCCCATGCATACTATATATCAGACAGAAATGGCGAAGGTAAGCCTCCAACCACTTATTAACCCTTTCTGTCTTATTATTAGTTTATGGATGATAGGCTATAGAAGTATCCAATCTAGTTTCCATGGAGTTGAATATCGCCTACCAAAAGTTACTCATGATGTTTGTATCTCTATCATGCACAATCACATGTGGTAATCCACGTAATCTAAAAATCTCCTCCATGAACTAGCTAGCCACTTGTGAAGCACTAAACTGAGTTTTAGTAGGAATGAAACGGGTTGCCTTAGTGAGTCTGTCCACTATCACATAAATGCTATTCCAACCATTTTTGGTAATAGCTAGAATAGTAATGAAGTCCATGGTAATGTGTATCCACTTGCCTTCTGAAATAGGCAATGGCTACAACAAACCACTTGGCTTACACATACTATCCTTATTTTACTACTAAGACAAACATTTCATAACATAATCCTTAATATCTTTCCGCAATCCTTTCCAGTGAAAACTCTTGTTGATTTTATCATAGGTCTTAAACACTCCAAAGTGTCAAGTAGTAGGTGAAGAATGTAACTTCTCAATAATTTTCATTGTGAAAGAAAAAGTAAAGGAAATAACAGTCTTGCCATTCAGCTAAATGAGGCCATTTTTAAATTGATAATGGGAGTTTTCCTCCATAAAGACCTTGCTGTAATTTCTAAAGTACATTTACTGAGGTCATTATCCAAAAGATAGGCTTCCTCTAATTCATCAATCTAGTCAGCATGTAACTTAGTCCAACATGTCCACATTCTAGAGAGAGAATTAGCTACCAGATTGTCTTTTTTCCTTGTATGAGTGATGCCAAAATCATAATTTTGCAAGGTATTTATCGACCTATGCTACTTAGGGGTAAGATTTGACTGGGTAACAAAATACTTTAAGACCTTATCATCACTTTGAACTCTAAACCAGCTACCATACAAATATTAGTGCCATTACTTTATTGTATGGAGAATAGCCAACATCTCTTGGTGATAGACATTCATAGTCATCTCTTTATCTATAAGCTTATGGATTTCAAAGGCAATAACTCCATGCACCTATAGCAAAAGAGCCCCTATGCCATGGCCATCAGAATCACACTGTATAATAAACTCTCTAGAGAAATCTAGGCATACTAGAATAGGAGTAAAAGTAAGTAATTCCTTTAAATAACTAGTTGAAGATATTATGTACAAGTTTATCCCAAAAGAAAGCTTCCTCTTCAACATTTAAGTCAAAGAAGATGCTCAATCATATAATGCTTAATGAATCTACACTAGAATGACAATAGACCAAGAAATCCTTGAAGAGAGGTAGTGGTGGTAGAAGTTGGCCAATCACTGACACACTACACCTTCTTAGGGTCACCTATATCCCTAGTTCAATGAGAATACAACCTAAGTACTCCACTTAATTCTTCATGAAAGATCATTTCTTCTCCTCAGCAAAGAGTCTCTAATGTCTCAAAAAATCAAAAACCTTTTGTATATGGGATAAATGGTCCTATAGATTCTTACTTTAAATCAATATGTCATCAAACAACACTAGGAAAAATTGAAAGAGGAAAGGCCACAAAATCTTATTAGTCAGACTTTGGAAGGTAGTTGGAGCATTAATAAGCCCAAAATGGCATCACTAGAAACTGGTATAGCCCATGAACAATCCTAAAGGTAATCGTCACTTCATCACCCTCTCGCATACAAATCGGATGATATCTGGACCTCAAATCAATCTTGGTAAAGAATCTAGTCCCCTTAAGCTCATCAAGCAAATAATCAACTCTAGCTATTGGATACATGTTTCTCACTGTGATCTTGTTTAGATCCCTATATTCAATACACATCCTAAAAGATCCATATTTCTTCTTTACTAACAAGACCGGAGATGCATAAGGTGATGAACTAGGTTCAATAAATCCCATTTGTAAAAGCTCCTTGATTTTCTTGGCTACTTTCGCACGCTTGGATTTTGATAACCTATAAGGTGGCTTAGTGACTAGCTTTGAATGAGGCTCTAAAACAATTCCACTGCTCTCTTAGGAGATAATGAAGTAGGTGCTTCAAACAAGTCCCTATACTCCTCAAGTAGAGCTTTCAAAGAAGGATGCTTTGTTGAATTCTTGGATTGATCTTCTACCTTTTTATTCAAGTGCAATACAAAAATATGTAAGGGCTTCTTGTACTCCTTCTTGAGTTGTTTAATGGTGAAAAGCTAAAAATTAGATTTACTTGGGATTCCCTATAGATGAATAGGCTGCCCATCAATGGCAAGCTCCATGTATTACTGCAAGAAATTCATAGTAATCTTCCCTAGAGTCATCAATCAATCACAACCAAGTACAATATCAATGGATCCCATTTCCAAAGCAATTAGCTTCACTTTTACTTCATAAGTTTCAGCTGACTATATGGGAACCTGTGGTGGGCACATTTGAGTGCTGATTTCCTCTTCTCCATTAGCTATGTACTCTCTTTCTCTATCTCTTCCTCAAATTCTATTCACTATGCCATGTAATTTTTACAAATATAAGTTGATTATTACAATAGAAACAGAGTATTAGTCCTATGCTCTTCTATATCCTTCCTAATAGGGAAGATATTGAATAGAAAATCATGTCATGGTGACCATTTAGGCCCCATACCATATGTCAAGTTGACAATGTAGAAGAGGGATTCCACTTGAGCCTTCTAAGAACTAGAATAATTTTTATCTTTAATTTAGCAAGGAGGATTAGGTTGTTGCACACCCACCACTAACAAGGGCCACCTAACATCCCACATTTGGCAAATAGAATCATGCCCCATTAGAGCAACTAGGGATCACCCAAGAAAATAATCTAATGCCCATGAGAAAATCCCAAACCGATATCTTAAGCAAGCCTCCAATGGTTCCAAAAGGTGTGCAAGAAAACCCCAAACACTACACCTACGACATATAAATAGTCCATGGGATAGAAGCAAGACCACCATCAATGACACATCTTTGCCTAATGAATGCACAAGACTACTACGAGGGCAATAATAACATTTGGATAACTAAGAAAATCCCTATAGTCCCTCAAGGTTCATATGCAATAGGCCACAGAAAATGGCATAGGACATTCGGCAAATGCACCACCTCCACCAAGTCAATGGGGACCATAATAGACAACAATCAACCTCCATAAACCATGTGATTAGTCTCATTCATAGTCTCTCACATAGTCTCACTCATACATACATTGTTTCTCATAAAAAATTGGCTCTCTCTTATACACTATCTCTCTCTCAATAGTATATTGAAATAACAAAGAATAACTATCAATAATCCTCTCTTATTTGTGAATAATCCTCTCCACAAGGATAAGATATTTGGTTTTAAGATAAAGAGCATGGAAATACAAGATATCCAACTAATGGGGATCAATATCCACATTGACATTGATGCATAGCTTTCCTATTGGCTTTTGATCATTATGAGAATGATTTGTATGCTATGTACCAAGTAAGTAATTAATCTAATTAAAGGATCAGTAGATTGATGATAGATTTGGGAAAAATACAAATAATTCTAATAAGCTTGTATAGGAGTCTGTGCCAATCCCTTGGAATCATAGGCCAATTAATTGAGGACCTATCAAGGAATCAGTTTGATTCCACCCCCTCTACATCTAGGTATCTACAAATCAAAATTAGAGTGGTTACTAACCAACTAAGGGGGACTAGAAATAAAAGACGTGGATGAATGAAGAGGAGCAAGCATCAAGGGATAAAGTGAGGGATAAGAAAATTTGTAAAATGAAAAAAGGGATAAAGATGGAAACTCATGTAATTTAAGAAAATCAGATAGGAAAGGAGTTAATAAATATACTAAAAAAAGGAAAGGAGTGTGGTAGACAGTGGAGGACAAAGAGTAGGGGAGAAAACACAATCCACAATGAATGGGCAATGAGTAAAAATAGGAATTTGGAAAGCACCTTACGGTTGGAAAGGAAGAATCAAATTTGTGGGCCATCTGTTAATAATAAATTACGGAAGGCACTGATGGACCTTGAACAGATCCACAATTGTAAGCTTCAAAGAAGTATATATCAAAAGGAGATTGTTTAGAAACATGGCCTGAAAGATCCTCCATCAATTCATTGGCATTTTGTAAATGTGTAGTAGGGGCTTTCAATTGTCACTAATTCAATACAACAAAATCTATCATAGAATGCTAAGAAACTTAAGGGTAGATAGCCACTTTTGAGAAATAGGCTTGAAAAATATCATCCATTTGCATCTCCAAATGTCAAACATAAAGAACAGCTTGCAAAATCATGTCTCCACATACCAAGAGAGATCCTCATTGTCTAGAATTAGAAGATCACCTCTAAGATACATGTAAGACATCAGCGTGATGTGAGGTATAATTGAATCCACAAAGACCATTTGGAAAACTTCTACTAGGATATATATGGACCAAGCACCACTCTATCCATCCTATGGAGAATGAAAATCCATAGTAGACAACTTTGTATAACATGCCAATTTTTGTTCTTTATAGTGTATAAAGAATCAATGATCTAGCGGGATGCTTTCCATAAATTGCTCAAAACAAGATCACAAAACGTCCATCCTATATTGAAGCCTTTCCAACTTAACTTGAAATAAGGGACACAAGGTCACATTATGCTAGAGAGTGGCTAAGTTTGTAGTAGCTGATAAAGAAAGGTACTAATCGTACATTATTAGGACCTGAAGGAATGGAGCATGACTGAGCCAACTATTCATTTAACTCCTCAATCTTATTGTATTTTGATGCTTAAGTGTACAATTTGTTGATTGTAACTCTAGTATTTGGGTAGTAATTAAAGCTTTAAGCTCGTGGGTTTCGTTAAAAAGATGATATTTATTGTGACAGTAGCTACCTAAGCCTTTGCTTTGCTCAATTGGGCCTGCAAAGAGGACATTTTCACTTTTTGGGCTTCTAGCAATTTAATTTGTGACTGCATTTGTTTGAAAAGTTCAAAAAAAGTTTCTTTAATTAAAACAAGATTGGTATTAGCCTTATGTAACTCCTCCTTAGATTGTTGTAGCTCCTCATAGAAAGAAGAGTACAACTGTTGAACATAGATTGTAATAACTAATATTTATATGGAACTCTAAATGTCCTTTTGAAGACATTATGAATCTTAGTGGAAGAGGAAAGTTCCAATCAATATGCCAAGTCTCTATCCAATATAGTTCAAGATCATCTAGGGACCATAGAACGTGTGAGCAGTTTCTTGCTAGAGCCATTTTTTAGAGTATATCGAGACTTGGGTACTTTCAAGAGAGCTAACTCTCCCTCTTGGAACTCCTAAGGTCGCTTCTTCTCATCAGCATACACCTTCATCTAATCTTGAACTTTTCTAAGATTCATATTACATTGTTGAAGAAGGGTCTACATTCTTTCCAATTTCTACTTTCCATGAGGCTTAGTCTTTTCATTGAAAATAATTGTGGGTATCTTGTAGCCATACATAGTCTAAAAGAATGAAACTTTAATGCGAGCATGAGTGGAGTTTTTATAGGCAAGCTCAACTAGATGTAACCATGAATCCCATGCATACTATAGATCATGACAGAAATGGCGAAGGTAAGTCTCCAACCACTTATTAACCCTTTCTGTCTGATTATTAGTTTATGGATGATAGGCTATAGAAGGATCCAATCTAGTTTCCATGGAGCTGAATATCGCCTACCAAAAGTTACTCATGATGTTTGTATCTCTATCATGCACAATCACATGTGCTAATCCACGTAATCTAAAGATCTCCTCCATTGGTGCGCAGATCGGTCGCAGATAGCTCACGTGGTGAATCTCGGAAGGTCCCCAAGAACAAAGTACTCTACTTTTTAGCACAAAAACCCATGTAAAAGCAAGCACGACATGAGACAAGAGACAAATTGGGTTCAATCTCCCCCATGCCTTGTGTGAGCGCTTCACAAAGCATGTATTTAATGTATATTTCCAATCTTCATGCTCAATAATAGCCCAATTACAAAAATATGACAAGCTTTTTAGCTTTTGAGTTTGCTTTCTACCAAAAATAGGAAAATAAAGCTAATGGACGGTGCCCATAGAGTCTGGCACGCCCAATCTCAATGTCCAAATAGAAATAACATATCCAGGCGCATAAGTGCATACAAAATAATAATAAATAATCGATGTCTCTATAGACATAACAAAATATAGGCGTGGCGCCTATCAAAATATAGTCCAAGGTCGAAAACCCGCTAGACTCCAATGCTTTCCTCCGCCACTGCTGCTATCTCTACACATCAACTGAAGCATTCACAATCGTTAGTAAAATAACACAATTAAACCGACAAAAGTGAATACCTAGCAGTCTTCAGCTACATAAATAAATCAACCGGTTAGAAATAAATCCTAACCTTAATTTATTACGAGTGCGCACTCTAAACTCATAAACGCTTATTAATTTAATATGCATTTTGCGGAATCACCCGCTATGGAATCACCCATGTACACACTAAATTAATGAAACGCCCGAAAAGGACAGGCGTCCCCATCAACTTCTCGCACAAAGAATCCTCTTTGCGTATGAGCCCCGGTCATCTAAGTTTACGGAATCCACCGTAAAACCTCACGGAATCCACCGTGGAATATGCCTCCTGGCATCATCCATGAACTAGCTAGCCACTTGTGAAGCACTAAACTGAGTTTTAGTAGGAATGAAAGGGGTTGCCTTAGTGAGTCTGTCCACTATCACATAAATGCTATTCCAACCATTTCTGGTAAAAGCTAGAATAGTAATGAAGTCCATGGTAATGTGTATCCACTTGCCTTCTGAAATAGGCAATGGCTACAACAAACCACCTAGCTTACACATACTATCCTTATTCTACTACTAAGACAAACATTTCATAACATAATCCTTAATATCTTTCCGCAATCCTTTCTAGTGAAAACTCTTGTTGATTTTATCATAGGTCTTAAACACTCCAAAGTGTCAAGTAGTAGGTGAGGAATGTAACTCCTCAATAATTTTCACTGTGAAAGAAAAAGTAAAGGAAATAACAGTCTTGCCATTTAGCTAAATGAGGCCATTTTTAAATTGATAATGGGAGTTTTCCTCCATAAAGACCTTGATGTAATTTCTAAAGTACATTTACTGAGGTCATTATCCAAAAGATAGGCTTCCTCTAATTCATCAATCTAGTCAGCATGTAACTTAGTCCAACATGTCCACATTCTAGAGAGAGAATTAGCTACCAGATTGTCTTTTTTCCTTGTATGAGTGATGCCAAAATCGTAATTTTGCAAGGTATTTATTGACCTATGCTACTTAGGGGTAAGATTTGACTGAGTAACAAAGTACTTTAAGACCTTGTGATCACTTTGAACTCTAAACGAGCTACCATACAAATATTAGTGCCATTACTTTATTGTATGGAGAATAGCCAACATCTCTTGGTGATAGACATTCATAGTCATCTCTTTATCTATAAGCATATGGATTTCAAAGGCAATAACTCCATGCACCTATAGCAATAGAGCCCCTATGCCATGGCCATTAGAATCACACTATATAATAAACTCTCCAGAGAAATCTAGGCATACTAGAATAGGAGTAAAAGTAAGTAATTCCTTTAAATAACTAGTTGAAGATATTATATACAAGTTTATCCCAAAAGAAAGCTTCCTCTTCAACATTTAAGTCAAAGAAGATGCTCAATCACATAATGCTTAATGAATCTACACTAGAATGACAATAGACCAAGAAATCCTTGAAGAGAGGTAGTGGTGGTAGAAGTTGGCCAATCACTGACACACTACACCTTCTTATGGTCACCTATGTCCCTAGTTCACTAAGAATACAACCTAAGCACTCCACTTAATTCTTCATGAAAGATCATTTCTTCTCCTCAACAAAGAGTCTCTAATGTCTCAAAAAATCAAAAACCTTTTGTATATGGGATAAATGGTCCTATAGATTCTTACTTTAAATCAATATGTCATCAAACAACACTAGGAAAAATTGAAAGAGGAAAGGCTACAAAATCTTATTAATCAGACTTTGGAAGGTAGTTGGAGCATTAATAAGCCCAAAATGGCATCACTAGGAACAGGTATAGCCCATGAACAGTCCTAAAGGTAATCGTCACTTCATCACCCTCTCGCATACAAATCGGATGATATCTGAACCTCAAATCAATCTTGGTAAAGAATCTAGCCCCCTTGAGCTCATCAAGGAAATAATCAACTCTAGGTATTGGATACATGTTTCTCACCGTGATCTTGTTTAGATCCCTATATTCAATACACATCCTAAAAGATCCATATTTCTTCTTCACTAACAAGACCGGAGATGCATAAGGTGATGAACTAGGTTCAATAAATCCCATTTGTAAAAGCTCCTTGATTTTCTTGGCTACTTTCGCACGCTTGGATTTTGATAACCTATAAGGTGGCTTAGTGACTAGCTTTGAATGAGGCTCTAAAACAATTCCACTGCTCTCTTAGGAGATAATGAAGTAGGTGCTTCAAACAAGTCCCTATACTCCTCAAGTAGAGCTTTCAAAGAAGGATGCTTTGTTGAATTCTTGGATTGATCTTCTACCTTTTTATTCAAGTGCAATACAAAAATATGTAAGGGCTTCTTGTACTCCTTCTTGAGTTGTTTAATGGTGAAAAGCTAAAAATTAGATTTACTTGGGATTCCCTATAGATGAATAGGCTGCCCATCAATGGCAAGCTCCATGTATTACTGCAAGAAATTCATAGTAATCTTCCCTAGAGTCATCAATCAATCACAACCAAGTACAATATCAATGGATCCCATTTCCAAAGCAATTAGCTTCACTTTTACTTCATAAGTTTCAGCTGACTATATGGGAACCTGTGGTGGGCACATTTGAGTGCTGATTTTCTCTTCTCCATTAGCTACTTGTACTTTTATTCGTTGTTGTAAATCAATGGAAAGGTAGCGTAAAATGTCCACAAATGACTTGTTCACAAAACTGTGTGATGAACACATCATTTCCATAAATGGTACCCTTCATACGAAGTGTATTAAGGCTCTTTGAACCTATCCAAGCATCTATGGAAATCAACCAAAGGGTAGTGGCAGCAAGAGGTAAATCTGTCCCATCAAGGTCAAAAGGAATATGCCCACTTGGGTCAAATGGAAATCCATCTACAACCTCATAAGACTGATCGGAATTAGGATCCTCGTCATGCTCTTCAAATTCAGCTTGTGTACTCGTTGTTGATTCATCAACAACCTCATCATCCCCATCCTCAAACTATCATGTTATAATTCTTAGCCTTAGCATTCTTGAAAGTACACTTTGATGCATGATCAACCATATACTTTTCACCATACTTGAAGCATAGACCCTTTTTTCTTTCCTTGGAAAAATTTATAGATATAAACTTAGCATTATTTGCTGAATTATTTCGGGGTCTATTGTTGCCTTGCCTAGGCTCCACTTTATGGCTGATTGCTGGCTTTGAAGCACTTTGCTGTCTTGAAGCATTAAAAGTAGGGTATTTAGGGACTTTGGGACTATAAAATGAAGTATTGGCACCTCCATAATTGTTACCAAAGTTGCCAGATTCGGCAACAACCCTTTCCTATCCAAAAGAATCATACATAGGAATATCCCTCCTATACTTATGAGCATACCTCTTAGCTAGCTCAATAGCATGGAATAGTGTGGTGGGTTTTTGGGCCATAACATCAATTGAAAAATTAGGCTTGAGGCCGTAGATATATTTATGCAAATTAGGCTTCTTTGGTCCCAACTGATACCATCTTCTTTCCAACTTCTCTTTCTCAATGGAAGATACAAACACTTGAGCCATCTTAACTTTGAATTCCTCCCAACTATCAACATGTTGATTTCCCCTCTTTATGTACCTCCACCATGTATGAGCAAATCCTTCAAGGTGAAGAGTAGCATAGTGAATCTTTTTGTCATCTGACCTAGGGAAAATATCAAAGTAGGATTCCAACTTGGAAGTCCACTCTTCCAAATCAATTGGTGATGATGAATGGCCACTATATTTGGTTAACACAATCTTATCACAGAGTTTCCTCTCAATAAAGCCTTCTTTTCCATTAGTTACTTGGGGTTGCATATCCATGTAACTACCATTGGGGTTTGAAAGATTAGAGATGCTCCTATGATAATTGGTTTGAAACCTACCTAAAGGAATGGTCGGTTGGTTTCTACTGGCTTGAGGAGGATTTGGCCCATTCTCATCAGCTCTAGAAAAGTCTCCAAAATCTCATAAGTGCTATGTGGTATCCCTTTCTTTCCAATAATACTTGATTGAGGATTATTATTTGATGGTTGAAAGGACTGTTTGCCTCTACTCTCTTTGTTTACCATTTGTATTGTCACAAGCCTATAAATCTGAGAGCTAATTTTGTCCAAAGAATCATCAATATAAGAGGCATAATTCTCCAAAGTATCCTTGGTAGATTGAGCCATATGATCCATGACTTTCTTGGTCTACATGTTTGATTTAACCACTTGTTCAACCACCTAATCCATTTTAGAAACCAATTCCATATGTTTGATGGAATTCCTAGTCTCATGCTTACATAGAGTGACATTAGGAGTACTATAAGTGCCATATTCTTGTGAATCTTCCTCATCTCAACATGCCTTAGGTATTGCATCATGCACTTCTCTAATATATTGTTGAATATCATCATTAGGCTTGTTCTTTTCCTTGTTTCTAGCCACTTTTGCACATACAGTGTAGTTCTCCTAGTAGAGCACCTATTACAAAAATGGCGATAACTTTTGACCCCAATATTAGATCAAGAACTTTTTGATGGAAATAAAAGCTCACAAATAGCTCTTTAGGATAAGCTATAATACTCAAATTTAGAACCAAATTAGAATATTTTGGAAATATTCTTTTACTGATGTCTAGAATAGTCTTGCACCCTATAAAAACATTGTTTTAGTATATCCACCTCTCCCAAGTTAAAGATAAGGTCTTCCAACCCTATGATACCTTGTCAATGACTTGTAGGAGCTGAATACACCTTGCAATACCCTCCAGAGGTCTTGAAACTTCTTTGAATTACTCTATAACACTTGTAACCAAGTAAAAAGTCTTCCAAAAGTGATCCCAATTCACTATTTAAGTGTATTACCTTGTGTAAAACTTGTAATCAACCTAGAATGACCTATAACACCTATGAATGACTGAAAATTCAGCCAAACGAAGGTCCAAATGCCCTATTTCCAATTAATGCACCTAACTCTTGCTATAGGGAGTAGAATGGCTAAAATTTCTATTGTAGCAAACTTGTAATAATCTGTATAATCCATATGGCTAATCAATGGAGTCCCAAACAATGCTATCCAATGGGGAGCCTATTTGTCTTTACAAACTCCACTCATGGTACCTATGGTGAGAGACATAATAGCATAATAGGCTCCCTAAATAGGCTCCAAATCACTCGGAGGTGGGTAAAGTTCCCCTCGAGATCTTTAATAGTGGGGGAGGATCACCTCTCTATTGTCCTGCTATCTCCCCCAGCATTAATATTTTTCCTTGGCAGGTACATCAACATGGCAGTAGCATTCTAATTAACTAATCAAGGATGGAATGCATAACTAAAAATTTATTTCAGCCTTCCATGATATGTATGATTGATCAATGAAAGATTGGAATGAAGAAATAAGTGTTGGATGAGGGTCTTACCAATGCAATTCAATAAGTGTTGGCTGAGAGTCTATCCTAGTCCAAAATGATGGTAGAGAAGCCTTGAAGGTCAACAAGATCCAAAGATTAAGGAAATTGAAGCCTCCAAGTTTGTGGCTATGGTTGCCTTGCTATGTATTAAGGTTTTAGAGAAGAAAGATGAAGATTAGAGGCTTCAAAAGGCTCATTGTACTGAATATAATGCCAAACAATGGTCTAAAGGGTAGGAAAGCTCAAGATGGATGACCATTGACTAATCAAGAGTTGTAGAAGATGAGCAATAAATCAATGCAAAGTGAGGCATAGATCTCCGGCGTGCTCTAGTTGATCTCCCGTGTATCACAGCTCAAGTTTGGTAGTTGAAATGGTAAGCAAGAGATCAAGATTCATTATCCCATACTTTCAGAAGAAGATAGGATGATTACTAGACAAAAGAAGAAAATCTTTGTTGTCCACCATCACAGAGCTAAAAGGTTAAAAGAGAGAGGAAAGAGAAAGTCTGTCTTGAAAAGTAACTAAATTTCTAACCCAAGACTAACTCTATTCACCCTATCTTTAACCATTTTACGTCTAAAATAGCATGTTATTGATGCATGACCTGCCATTTTGTCCAAGATGCCTCCAACTTTGCCTTCAAGTACTCTACTTAACTCTGACTAGGTGTCTTTGGTCTCCTTGATCATTGCACTTCACCATTTTCCCAACTAATACCCTGTCCTTGAGTAACCATGGAGTAACAATACTAAGAATGAAATCCAAGAAAGGATTGTACTAAATGTATCAAAGACCAATGCTCTGATACCATTTGTCAAGGAGAGGGCTAAGAGGTGAGAAAAAGAAGACCAGAAGAGAGAGGAAAGAGGAGAGAGAAAGAGTGATAAGGATAGAGAAAGACTAGAAAGAGAGAAAAGAAGAGAGAGAAGTCATGAAAGCTATGAACAAGGAGGTGAGATGAGAGACAATAATTGTATTATGATCAAAAGATGGCAAAAATTACATGTCTTACACCGTTTATACCTATGTTAGTATAAAAAGGTACTATTAATAACTCTCTCTCACTAATACATGTATTTCCAACTTCTTACACACTAACACAATAGAACCAAGATTGGACTGCACCTCACAACAGGGAGGACTAATTAAGAGATTGGGTCACCCTCATACCCACATAGCACATTCATTAATGAGATAATGGGCGTGCAATTTAGATAAATTTAGATTTGATGGCACATGAAATTTACAAAATACTATCAATGGGTGAATTGTTTTATTCGATAACCAATCTTAAAAAAGGAAACAACGGTTTCCTTTATCCATTAAAGAAATATATTGTGTGTTCATGGTGCATTAAATGAACCTTGGACTTCAAACTCGAATCTAAGGGTCTCTAAATGCATATTCACTTTTGCAAATTATTATGTGTGGAGCACTCTTTTTGTTAGCTTGTGCAAGAGTGACGGTTGGTTCATTTTATTAGAAATTACAATGTGTGTGTTTAGTACATGAAAAGTGTGGGCTAGTTTGTTTTAGCAATTAAATGGTGTTTGTGATGCGCCAAAAGAAAGCGAAAATTTTGATACCTATAGTGCGTGTGAATGCATCCTAATTTAAACGAGCACATCGAAATCAACTAATGTGGAGGAAACCATGACCATGAAGCAATCCCAAAATGCAATCTAGACAAACTGAAAACCTTGTAGTCTATACCTTTGAAGCAACTTTTATGTTATCTTTTGGACTCCTTTTGGTATTCTAGAGAGCTGGCATGTTCCACTCCATATGCAAGAATCCATGATGGATCGAATGAGGAGAGGAGAATAATAATCATAATAAAGATATGGATAAGAGCTTCTTTAATCCATCCCTCACTCTCTTACACACACTCTCACTCAGCCTCACTCTACTTCTCACCCTCCAAGTTATGGAAGGTAAAAGGGAAGAGGAGAAGGAAAGAAAGAAGAGAAGATGAGCTTCACTTTCTAGTCCCCTATTCAAACTCTCTCTCTATATCTTTCTCTCCCCCTTACTCTCAAGCAACAGTACACAAAAAAATACATAAGAAGCAAAAAGAGTGGAAGATCTCAAAGTTGGACACATAAGATTTATCTCTCTGTTCAAATTTACACATTATATACATTGGGGTTTTATTTTGGGTTCCTATTCAAGTTGGGCACCCTCATCCTTTTTTTGAAAATCTCATGATCTCTCCTTCACTTTGCATACACTTGGGTTTATGTGGAAATGCTTTATGTAAAAATGAAGAGAGATTGCCACAACCTTTACATTCATTGTAGTCTTCTAAATGTAACCATTGGTGATAGTATAGTTTGCAAAATAGTGAGTTTCGCACTAAATAATTACAATAATATGTTTTTACTCATAGGTGAAAAGTTGAAAACATTACACAAGTACCTTAGTGATGCACAATGCCTAGATTACTGCATTAAGCTCTATTAGCTTTTGATCGAACCAAAAAATATTGATGGCCTTCCACTTTAGCTCTTTAGTTTTCCTTATGAGAGTTCAAATTTACCCCCTTTGCTAGTTGAATGATAGTCCTCTTTGGCATACTCCTTTGGTTTGGCTCGAGGGTCTTCATGAGGTCCAATTCAAGGGGGTGCATGAAACTTGTAGGATGTGAGGGGAGTACAAGGGATTGTTGCCCTGCTAATAAGGGATAGATAGCCATCGATGTTGAGGGGTGGTTTAGGTCCAACTTTGGTTGACCTACATAGAAAGTGTAGTCTTCCCTAGGGGTATGTCTAGCTAGTAGTGTAATGGTGAGGTGCTCATGCAAATGCAATCAAGATATGGGTCTCACACCAAAGGCAAGGGCTTTTGATGTGTGTTTCATACTAGAGGACTCAGATGTTGGTGATAATGTGGTTTGTGTGATGAAATTTATTGTTAAAGGTCTATCGAGTGAGCTTAAGGGTTAGAGATAGAGCAAGTAGGTCAAACCACTAAATGTTCCTAAACTTGAGGACCTCTAGCTGTAACAAATGTATGTTCACCTAACGTAGTTGAAAGTTTTACTCCTATTTAATTGGCAATATATTTTCCTTTTTTTTTCCTCTTTCTTAATAAATAAGCTGTGATTTTTCAGTTTTTGAGGAGAGGTTGCAATGTTTTGGATAGGCAACCCTTGTTCAAAAGATTCTCCTTCAATGGCTCCTATTTTGTTATAATTTTTTTTGGGAATAATGCATGTGTGGAGTATGTGAAACTACTATTGACCATGTCTTCCAATGGAATGAGATGGTATGAGGGGAGAAACAATGCTTAGATGTGGAGCCATGCCATTGAAATGTAGTCAATTCTAGCATTGACATTAAAGAAGAGTAGAGCTAGGCCATATTCATCCATGGTGGGTTTCTACTTTAATAATTTTCTCAACAACCATAAGTAGTTGCATGTTGTGATGATGACGGTTGGGTTTGAACAATTGAGGAACTCTCGTGCTTCTATCTCTTTTCTAGATTCCTATAGTGTCACTCAGTACTCTACTTCCTAAGCTTCACTCCCAATGAAAGTCTTTTTATTGGTTCTTTTCTTCTATTCCTAGTACTTAGTCCTATTTTCCATAAACTGTGTTGTCTCTTCCCTTTGCCTTTTCTAGTAGATCGTCTCTCTCCTCTACTGCCTTCTTTTCACCTTCTTCTCTTTCATGGTGATCTGAGAGGGAATCCCCTTCTAATGAGTGATGCAACATTTGGTTAGTTCAAGCTTCATAAATGAGTCTAGTGAGAGTAATCCCAAAAGCAAGCTTGCTATCTTTGACTTCAATTGATATATTGATGCTTTGTTTTGGCCTTGAGGATTCTCATTTTTCCTTGACTATAGCATCATGGCCCAAGCTTGATCTAGAAATCATTGAGGTTTTGCTTCACTGTAATTTTGGTTAGGATATCTTCTATTAGACCCCTTAGATCTTGTTGGCATGTGCATTTGTTTAATTCATGTGAATAAGGTATGGAAAACTTGACTTATGATTTGTGACTCCTCATCTAACAAGTTGTCATGGATGATTTTTTACTTTTTTCCATCTGCGTGAGTCATTTCTGGCTTTTCTATTCTTGTCATATTTCCCCCCTTTTGCTTGATTTGTAAGGCCTCTTCTAGTAGTAATGGCGATAGAGCTTCCATTCAAGTTCAAGTTGTGCATTAACACTATTTGTTGATGTGCAAAAAGCTATGAAGTTGAATACAGGTCCAAAAAATATACTTTTGAGTTTTATTATTTGTATATTTGCATTTGGTCATATGTTTAGGAAATGCCTAGGGATTTAAAAACCGAAATACAAATTTTTCACAGTGTCCCACTAGAAGAAATAGGAGCTCTAGATGAAAAAATATATGCATTTTTCAATTTAGAATAAATCTTATGGGTGTGTCACCTACCTACTAGCTTGGGTATATAAGTGCATCCAGTCTTCAATTCAAATGTGATGCTAGATGTGGACATGTGAGCCAATATAGATGCACATTATTTTGGGTTTGAAAAAAATTCTAAGGAGTTATTGGTTTTTGTAAAATTGCAACTGAAAATGGATGTGTAATCAAAGCTCCCTGGTTTTTTTTTAACAAATTCTACCCGCATGCATAGTAAACATTTTTTACTACAAGTAGTACATCATACTAGATCAAATTAGCATACAAAATATCATGACATACAAAATATTTTGTTCAAGAAGATATTAAACATCATTACAATATTCCATGAAAAAAATGCACAATTTCTATATCTACAACAATAACATTGGCCAAACAATGTTCTTTGTCTATTTCAATATATTCATGGGTACATATATAACATTGCAAGCATGAAGTGGACTTGAATTCATACTAACTTAATCATAAGGTGTATAGTTTATATAAAAAAGAAACATTGAAGCTATGGTATCTCATGCATTGATTATTGGACTTAGATGCAATAGATGGGACTTACGTAAGCTCTTATTCTTTCAAGGGTTTACTTCTCAAAATAATTTAAGGTTAGTTCCCACATAGTTATCTTGTCCTCTATCTTTGAACCATTCATGCCTCTCCAGTCAATCCTATGCATGCAGAAAAGCATAAAACTTTCAAAGTTTTTAGTAGACTCACCAAAAATTGCCTCTCTCATTCTAGTCTTTTAACTTTGTTTCCTCTTATCTAGATTGTTAGAGGTTCAAATTTGATGGAGAAAGGTCTCTTGGTTTGCTCTCTCATCTCAAATATGCAAGGGCACCTTAGTCATGAACAAATCCACAATTAATATTTGGTATGCTTATGCTTTATTTGAGAGTTTGGATTGGTTTCTCCTTAAATTTTCATCCTGAATGCAATATATTTTCTTGAAATTCCAAAAAAGAAAGCTCAAAAAAGCTTTGAGCCAAACTTTAGTGTTTTTATAGTATCCCAATGGATACTTTGTGCCATTCACATAATTGATTTTTTGTTAGGTTTGACCTTCCAAATGATTGGACAATATGATGCCTTTCATGTAAATCTACTTAAGGCTCTCATTTAATACAAATTGGTTCTAGGGCTCAATCAAGCTAATATTTCAAGAAAATCCACAGTTCACACAAATTTTGTAAATTAATTAATATTATAATTCTCAGCTCTTGTGAATCAATGAGTTACCTTATCAAATTATTGATGGCACAAAAATTATGTTTATGCATACTGTAACCGTGGTCTATGTCCTATGCCTATGTAAACAAAGATCAATCTTTGTTCTACACTTGCTTTTTCTCTCTATGATATGATCAGCTAGTTGATTCTATTTTGCTAAAATGTCTAACAATACCTCTTCATGTAACACAAGTGAAAGTGCATGCAAATATAAACTCGCTATTCAAATAGATTGAGTTTATTCATATTGGAGAAGTATACATAATCAAGCATTGTTGGATAAGGATGAGACTAACAAGTTATACTTGGAAGAAGAGAATCATATAGATTTGTGGATGGATGGAAATATTTATCTAGAAGACTCTAGGTAGCCTCCTTCTTTTCTTAATGTTCACAACTTCATAAGATATGTTGGATATGGTTGTGATGGAATGCTTGGGTATTGCATGTGGTTATGTTTTGCATCTTTTGTATACATAAGACAGATGCTTGAAATGACAGAAGCACTATTAATTGTACAAATAGCTATTTCAAGGCTAATAAACAAGGTTGATGTTTTAGAAAACACTAATAAGTCCTTGCAAGATTACGCTGAAAGAAAACTCTAATAGGATCTAGAGAAAGAAAAACACCACTTAAAAAATATAACGGATTTAAAAAAGGAGACTAAATCTTGCAAAGAAATTTATCTCTAGTATTTCAGGCATTGATATCAAAGAGAATGAGGAGATAATCAAGCTTTTAAAATAAACTATGAATAAAAAATATATTTTAAGGATTGTTTGATCATGAGAAAATGTAGATTTGAGAGATTAAACTTTGAAAGAGTTAGTGAAAGACTCGAAAGGGACTATAAAACCAAATGAAGTAGTTGAGACATGTGACTTTGTAGGTATTAGCTATAGAGGTTATCATGCTTTCTCTAAATTGTGGTTCAAAAACCTTCTATATCATGGGATAAGTGCATTTGCTTTGCCTCAACCCCTTGCAATTTCAGTTGCTGGGACTTCAAACATATTTAGGAAATATATTCATATTGAAGGGTCTATGCCCTACAAAAAACAAAAGGCAAAAATCGTCTTTGGATACAACACATGTATTAATATTTAGGTTGATCTCAAAAGAGTGCAAATTGCAATGGTCCATTCGGAGTTTGTGTCAAAGGCAACCTCACCACCTACGAAAAATCCCTCACTACCAAAGGCCCTATTCGCTTTGACCACCATAGGAACAGATGTCAAGCCAATGATAGAGCTTAGACCCGTATAATCATGATGGTATTGCAGCTCTAGCTTTCTCGAATTCGGATCCAGAATAGTAAAACTTAAAACTGACTTAAAGCATGGGCCAAAGTTGTCAACTGTAACTGTTGTAGTAAACTTGGAACTTGTGTCCACTTTGAGGCTATACTGGCTACTTTCAACAGGTCCAGATTTGCTGCTCCACTACTTCCAAACCTTCTATAAGGAACATATTCTACAGTTGCTAGGATGACAAATTTATTGCAAGACAATGAGAAACAATGGTATAAGCCTGCATGGCAGCAGAGGGATAACTCAAAACTAGGCCTATGTTAAATCATTGTGATGTCAAGCTGGTGTGCACAACAAAGGATGCCACGGACTAATAGACAAAGCAGCTGATTAGTGTGTTGAGAAATACCACCAAACAGTTAAAACAACGAGCAAAGAAAGAAGAAGTAGCATTGGCTGCAAATGCACAAGAAATAGTAGAAAAGGAAAAAGAAAATATAAATTTACATTGCTAAAAATGCTCCAGATCCAATCAAAGATATTGATGCTATCTCTATAGAAAGGTTTCAGCTCCTCTAATGAACGGAGTCTTCTAGTTGCAAGCCCTGAATACTTGAAGTTATTCAGATTGTCAAGTTTTTAAGCTTGATGCAGTGTAACTGCAATTAAATGGGAACAAAAGACATGTACTGTCTGAAGATGCAATAGTGGCTATTGCTACAGTTTTACAGTCAAAACTGGTTGCATTATAGGATATTGGAGTGCATTGCTTGCTAGCATTTTGAGAAATTGATTGGTTTTAAAAGTTGTAGACTTTGAGATGGCAAACATAGGAGAGAAGGACACTATCACTCAGATAGTTGGTGAGAAGTTGGACTACAACAATTTCGTTCTATGGAAATTCAGGATGTCTAATTTCTTAATTGGAAGAGACTATTGGGACCTAGTCATAGGTCATGAAGATGAGCCCAAGCTACCCGAGGATAGACCTCCAACATACGATCAACTAAAGGCACATAGAACATGGTTGGAAAAGGCTAACAAGGTCTTGCATTGATTGTCATTATGTGTGCCAGACACAAAAGCTATGCAAATTGCAAACTATACTTCACCAAAAGCTGCTTGGGAATTATTGATGAATAATTATGGGCATGTCACTCTTGTGAGAGAGACACAATTGAAAAAAATTCAGTCACATATCCAGTAATGGAAGGTCTATTGAAGACTATGTCAGTGAGATAAGAACCATTGCAGAACAACTAGGCTCAATTGGAGCTAAAGTTGAGGATGATGATTTGGTGGCTTCTACCCTCCATGGACTTGGACAAGAATATAAGCAGTTTGACACTTCCATTTCAGTGCATCAAGAGTAGCCTGACTTTGATGAATTTGTGGCACTTCTATTGCATGAAGGAGTGAAACTTGGACTCAATACAAGTTCTAGTGGGTCGAAAAATAGCAGGGACAATGTCTTGTACTCCAATCAAAGGGGCTAGAGGTGGAAGAGGAAGATCAAACTTTAGAGGAAGAGGTGTTGGAAATGTATATGCAGCTCATGGACAACAAGCTATTGGATGGAAAAATAGGTAGCCTCAAGCAAATAGAGGTGCCTCAATTTCTCGTGGAAGAGGGGGTTATTCAGCTAGAGGAAGAGGCACTTGGCAACAACCTCAAATAAGTCATGGACATCAATCAAATGCAAATAAGTATTGCCATTATTGTGGAAAATATGGGCATGTAGCTAAGGATTGCTACAAGAAGTAGAATGATCAGAGAGCAAGAGGGAAGCAACATGGTAATTATGCTTCTTCTAGTGGTATGCAGGAGGATGACAGGTTGTTTGATATGCAACATGTGACGAAAGGGTTGCTTACATAAGGCAAAGTAGATGATGTATGGTATATAGACTCAGGGGCATCTAACCACATGACTCCTCATGGAGAGTGGTTTGACACATTGGTAGAAGATGCTCATGGATATGTTTGCATAGGGGATGATACACAACATGACATTATGCATACATGTACTGTTCCCTTGATGATGCATGGTGACAGGAAAAAGAGTCTCTATGATGTGTTACATGTACCCTCCATAACCAAAAACTTTCTTTCTGTGGGACAAATGACTGAACAGAATCTCCAAGTTAGATTCAATAGAGATGGATGCTACATTGAAGAGTATAGTTAAGGATGCAAGCTCATTGCTAAAGGCAAAAGAAATGGCAGGATGTTTACATTGGATACAAAAATTCCAACATTGAATGTTGCTATGTACTCACATGACAATGTTGCAATAAGGGACATTGAGATATGGCATAAAAGGATCAGTCATGTAAATGTTCAAAAGTTGAAGAATATGCAGCATAAGCAAGTTGTGCTTGGACTTCCTAAGTTCAAGCATGAGGAATTGGCACATGTAAGCCAGTCTTGTCAATTTGGGAAGCAATCAAGGCTCATTTATGAGGCATGTAAGCACTACTACTAGACCATTACAGCTTGTACATTCTGATGTATGGGGTCCCTCCCAGAATGCATCTCTTGGGGGATCATGTTACTATGTGCCCTTCATTGATGACTATAGTAGGTACACATGGTTGTATGTGCTAAAGCACAAGAGTGATGTCATGGATACTTTTCAGGACTTCAAGAGACATGTGGAGAAAGAATTGGCTTGCTACATCTTATGCTTGAGATATGATAGTGGTGGAGAATATGTTTCTAAAGACTTTGATCACTTCTTGGCAGCTTATGGGATTAAAAGGAAATTGATATGCAGGTACACACCACAATAAAATGGCGTGGTAGAAAGGAAAAGTAGGGTGATCATGGAATTGGCAAGAGCCATGTTGAATGAGAAGAGCCTACCAAATGTATATTGGGCAGAGGCTGTAATGACTGTAGTGTATGTCATGAATCGTACACCAATAGCAAGGATACATGAGGTGACTCCTCATGAGAGGCTTTATGGGATAAAGCCAGACATTACCATCTTAAGGTCTTTGGATGCTTGGTATATGTACATGGGTATGCAGAAGATAGGAAAGGATACAAATGCTACAATCCTTCTACTCATGAGACATTGGTCTCAAGAGATGTGGTATTTGATGAGCTGAAATCATGATATGAGAAGAAGATCACCTTGCTAAATGATGATGATGTTTGTTAGGAGACTTATGTACATGCAGGTATAAATGAAAGTACAAAAAATTTTGGGCCTTCTAAAGATGCTACTACATTAGTTAGTCCTTGGGCAGGTAGATTGAGGACATCAACATCTTTATCCACTAACAGGGGTATGACAGTGAGGGGGGAAAATGTGGATAAAGGCAAAGGCAAACTTGATGATGTTACAGGGCCACTCACGTGTGGTTATGATTCGCATGGCACTGACAGCTTGGATAGTAAGTTTGGTATTCCATCAGTTGTGACTCATGGTGTGAGACATAAACACATACCACCTCATGAGAGAGGAGAGTCTCATACTGCACCTTAGTTGAGGAGATCAAAAAGAGTCACGAAGCCTGTGGATAGGCTTACATACAGTGGTTACACAGTGAGGCGTTATGCATATATGCAAAAAGTCATTAGCTTCAAGGAATCCACAAAGTTTTCTCAAGCTATTTTAGATGATCATTGGTGCAAGGAAATGGATGAGGAATATTCAGCACTGCCTAAAAATGACACTTGGGATCTAGTTGATTTTCTTGAAGGCAAGATGGCTATTGGCTGCAAATGGATATACAAAGTGAAGTGTAAATCAGATGGCACATTGTAAAGATACAAGGCAACACTTGTGGCAAAAGGGTATGCACAACAATATGGTCTTGATTATGAGGAGACATTCAACCCTGTTGCTAAAATGGCAAGCGTGAGGACAATGATTGCTTTGGCAACATCTAGAGGATGGAGCATGTATCAAATGGATGTGAAGAATGCTTTTCTGAATGGTGATTTGGTTGAGGAAGTATACATGGATCAGCCTGAGGGCTATGTACATCCAAACTTTCCTACATGTGTGTGTAGATTGAAGAAAGCATTATATGGGTTGAAGTAAGCACCTAGAGCTTGGAATGCTCAGATAAGTGCATGCTTACAGAAACTTGGTTTCACTATGGGCAAGGTTGATCATAGCCTATTCACAAAGAAGACAAGTGCAGGTTATGTGATATTAGTCATCTACCTAGATGACTTGATCATTACAGGTGATGATATCACAAGAATTGGAGAGATCAAGGAAATGTTACATGTTGAATTTCAGGTCAAGGATTTGGGTGAATTGAAATATTTCCTTGGGATTGAGGTTGTCTCTACACCTTATGGTACTTGGTTGTTGCAGAAGCAGTATGCACAAGACATGTTAACCAAGTATGGTATGTTGGATTGCAAGTCTTTGAGCACTCCACTGGAGCAAAATTTTAAGCTACTTGTAGATGTTGGACATGAGATTGAGAATGCCACTATGTATAGAAAAATGGTGGGATAAAGGCAACTTGTAAATGTGGATAAAGGAAAAGGCAAACTTGATGATGTTATAGGGCCAGTCACTTGTGGTTATGATTTGCATGGCACTGACAGCTTGGATAGTAAGTTTGGTATTCCATCAGTTGTGACTCCTTGTGTGAGACATAAATACATACCACCTCATGAGAGAGGAGAGTCTCATACTGCACCTTAGTTGAGGAGATAAAAAAGAGTCATGAAGCCTGTGGATAGGCTTACATACAGTGGTTACACAGTGAGGCATTATGCATATATGGAAAAATTCACTAGCTTCAAGGAACCCACAAAGTTTTCTGAAGCTATTTTAGATGATCATTGGTGCAAGGAAATCGATGAGGAATATTTAGCACTGGCTGAAAATGACACTTGGGATTTAGTTGATTTTCTTGAAGGCAAGATGGCTATTGGCTGCAAATGGGTATACAAAGTGAAGTGTAAATCAGATGGCACATTGTAAAGATACAAGGCAACACTTGTGGCAAAAGGGTATGCACAAAAATATGGTCTTGATTATGAGGAGACATTCAACCCTGTTGCTAAAATGGCAACCGTGAGGACAGTGATTGCTTTGGCAACATCTAGAGGATGGAGTATGTATCAGATGGATGTGAAGAATGCTTTTCTCAATGGTGATTTGGTTGAGGAAGTATACATAGATCAGCCTGAGGGCTATGCACATCCAAACTTTCCTACACGTGTGTGTAGATTGAAGAAAGCATTATATGGGCTAAAGCAAGCACCTAGAGCCTAGAATGCTAAGATAAGTGCATGCTTACAGAAACTTGGTTTCACTATGGGCAAGGCTAATCAAAGCCTATTCACAAAGAAGACAAGTGCAGGTTATGTGATAATAGTCATCTGCATGGATGACTTGATCATTACAGGTGATGATATCACAGGAATTGGAGAGATCAAAGAAATGTTACATGTTGAATTTCAGGTCAAGGATTTGGGTGAACTGAAATATTTCCTTGGGATTGAGGTTGTCTCTACACCTTATGGTACTTGGTTGTTGCAGAAGCAATATGCACAAGACATGTTAACCTAGTATGGTATGTTGGATTGCAAGTCTTTGAGCACTCCATTGGAGCAAAATTTTAAGCTACTTGCAGATGTTGGACATGAGATTGAGAATGTCACTATGTATAGAAAAATGGTGGGTAGTCTGATTTACCTTACCATTACTAGACCGAATCTTAGCTATTCAGTTGGACTGAATATCCAGTTCATGCACAGAAACCTATGAAGCCGCACTTGGATGCAATGAGGAAGATCTTGAGATATGTGAAGGCTACATCAAATTATGGTCTATTCTCTGAGCATGGTTAGCCTTTGGAGCTTACAAGATATATAGATGCTAATTGGGTAGGAAGTACCTATGACACGAGATCTACTAGTGGGTATGCATTTTCCCTTGGTAGTAGTAAGGTTAGCTGGAGCAACAAGAAGCAACCTACAATTTCACTCTCTAGTACTGAGGCATAGTATAGAGGCATTGCACTAGCTGCATGTGAAGGTAGCATGGCTCATGAAGCTTCTTGATGATTTGGGCATATAGGAAGTCAGGCCTGACACACTCTATTGTGACAACATGAGTAGTGTGCTCCTAGCCAGTAATCCTGTCTATCATGCTAGAACTAAGCACATTGAGGTACACTATCACTTTATCAGAGTAAAAGTGATTGCAAGTGACATTGATTTGGTCCATGTGAGGACAGAAGACCAAGTTGCAGATATCTTTACCAAGTCATTGGGTAAAGATAAGTTTGTGCATTTTAGAGAGCTACTTGGAGTGAAGTACCCCACTTGAGCTTGAGGGGGAGTGTGAAGATTCAAGCTTGCAATTGTTTACCTTAGTTGAATAAGGCTAAGTTACACCGACTTAACCATGGTTAGATCTAGGTCTGTTGATCATTGTATGTGTGCTATACACACAGTTGACTTTTACACTGTGTGTTGATGGAATGAACTGAGAAGGGAGCATGTCTGCTACCCTTCCTACATGTGCCTTTGTCCATCTCTCTCTTGTTTTCTACTACATTGGAGGTTACCAAGGGGGCTTAAGGTATTGATCTGGGAGTTTCCCATGGGCTTTAGATTATTTTCTTGGGTGATTTCTAGTTGCTCTAACATGGCATGCTTCTATTCTAGTTCTTAGAAGGCTAAAGTGGACTCACTCTTCTACACTGTCAACTTGACATATGGTGTGGGGCTTAAATGGTCACCCTAGCATGAATTTTTATTCAACATTTTCCCTATTAGGAAGGATGTAGAGGAGCATAGGCATACCCTTTGTGTCTATTGTCATAATCAACTTATATTTTCCCCACATAGGTAAGATTGTTCTAAGGAGGGATTGAGCCTTGCATTGGAAGGCATTGGCAATGGGCCACTTGGCTTCAAAATGTATTAAAGTTGAATGTCAAATCTTCATCTCTATTACAAAGCTCTCCAAATCCAATTCTTCACTCTTCTATACTGAGTAATTCCTCCTCCCAACACCTCAAGTCATGAGATCACTATGAAAGGGCATACCAATCAAGCATATCGTGATTGGCAATGGCATAGTCAACTACAAAAACCTTGTCATCGACCATGTCTTAAACCATCATGCATCCAAGGAGACCAAATGCAATTTGTGCCTTCACCATCATGAATTACATTTCCATCAGTGACAACTAGTGCTCCTCCAATGGACTACATTACTTGAGTCTTATTATTCCATGTCTATGGTAGTGCTACAACACACTACCTTAAACAATGGGCGCCAAGGGACTACCACTCACTTAAGAGGAGGTAAATGCTAACTAAATTTAGGAACTACTAAAAATAGTAAATCAAAGAATAATATTTACATGAGTCAAAAGTGTGAAGTAAATTTGCTAAGGGCATTAGGAGTTATTCAAAGCATCATTTTTACAACTTGCCATAGATAGAATTTTTCATAAAAATTAACTGGAAAAAATAGCAAATGATATAGTCAATAGCACTGAAATAGCAAGAAGAGATTAAGATGGGGCTTAAAAAGATAATAGAGTAACTATTGGAGATACTTAATACCTTACCATCTATTTAAATGTTATCTCTATCAAATTTTCTAGTCTTGAGCCTAGTCCACCATATTTCAAAGTAAATTCACCGGCAACCTAGAAAGGACAGTCTTTTAAATTCCAACATGTGGCTCATTCCTTTTAAATTGTATGAATTTGCAAGTAAAAGTAAAATTTCTAGCACACTTGCACGTACTAAATAACACAAGATGAATAGAAAAATATCATTCACATATATTAAACATTTTGCAAGTAATTTGCAAAGTCCCAAACACAAAACCCAACATTGTAAATGGACAAAAGAGGGACCAATCAATGGAGGGTATCGACCAAATAGGAAACTTTGTTGGATGATGTGGAAAAATGAATATAGAGCTCGTTCTTGTGTGTGCAACTTGAAAGTTCTTGTTGCCTTCTCTACCTTCTTACTTCTACCTTCACCATTGCTTGAGAGACATTGTGTGTGAGAGTGAGTGATTGAGTGTGAGGGACGAAGATAGTGGATCCCTTTTTTCTTATATTCTCCTCCTCTTTTGATTAATTTCCCATTTTCATACCACATGCTTAGTTTTACCTCCATATCTTGCTTGAGTAAGGAAGAGAGAGTGAGGAAGTAAAAGAGAGTGTGAGGGACCAAGCGGAAGCAACTTCTTCTCCCCCATTGCTCTTATTGTTCTTCTTGCAAGCATGGAATGAAGGGAATTCCCTATCATTATATGGTTAGAGGGGTTAAGAGGAGGCACATTTGAATCACGAGGCCATCAAGCTCT
Source organism: Lygodium microphyllum (assembly GCF_053477565.2). Classification (NCBI taxonomy): domain Eukaryota; kingdom Viridiplantae; phylum Streptophyta; class Polypodiopsida; order Schizaeales; family Lygodiaceae; genus Lygodium; species Lygodium microphyllum. The sequence goes on along the minus strand of NC_141147.1, from coordinate 73,818,592 downwards.
CTCTTGATAAAAAGATTAGAATGAGAGAGGAAATTTTTGGTGAGTCTATCACAAACTTTGAAGCTTTAGGGCTTTTCTACATGCATAGGATTGAGTAGAGAGGCATGTATGGTTCAAAGCTAGAGTACAAGTTAGCTATGTGGGAGGTAGCCTAAAACTATTTTGAAAAGGGAACCCGTGAAAGAATAAGAGGTTACCTAAGTCCCATCTATTTCATCTAAGTCCATGAATCAATGCATGAGATGCCATAGCTTTAGTGTTTCTTTTCTATATAACACACAGACCTTAGGTTTAAGTTATCCTTAGTAGCAATTCAAGTAAAGTTTAGGCTTTGAAATGTATATATGTACCCATGAATATATTGAAATAGACAAAGAACATTGTTTGGCCAATCTTGTTGTTGTAGATATCAGAATTGTGTATTTTGTCATGGCATATTGTAACGTTGTTAATACAGCATTGTGTGTGTTATGATATTTTGTATCTTAATTAGATCTAGTATGATGTACCACTTGTAATATAAAAAATTACCGTGCATGTAGGTAGATTTTTAAAAAAAATAGGGAGCTTTTGATTACATATCCATTTTCAACTGCGATTTTACAAAACCAATAGCTCCTTGGATTTTTTTTCCTTCAAAACAAAAAATAAGTGCATCTGTATTGGCATCCATATCCACATCTAGCAACACATTTGAAATGTGGATTGGATGCGCTTATAAACACAAGATAGTGCATAGGTGACACACCCATAAGATTTATTCTAAATTGGTAAATGCATATATTGATGCATCTATAGCTCCTCTTTCTTGTAGTGGGAATTAGTGGTGGGTGAAAAATATGTCGTTCGATTTTTAAATGCCTAGGTATTTTCTAAACATTTGATCGAGTACGAAGATACAAATAAACAAATTCAAATGCAGGCATGTATTCAACTTTGTAGCACTTTGCACATCAACAAATAGCTTCAATTCACAACTTCAAACAAAGGAGCTCAGTGCTCAATTGTAACTATTCCTTACTGTCGAATGCAAGAAAGAGCAACGTTTTCAAACTTATCCAATTAGCATTATCATTTTGTTGTAATAAATTTGCAATCAAACAAGAATCCATTATCTTGCACCTTTTTTTTTTTCACTCAAGTTATTAGTCAAATGATGCCCAATTTGAATTTGAATCATAGTCCTTTGCCTCGTTAGAGATACAACTAACTATCATTTTGCAATGAACTAAAAAGGATACACAACGTTTTCAACTAGATAAATAGATGCAAAAATATTAAACAAGAAATTTAGGAACGTTCATCTAGTTACCAATATGTTTTGATTTAGCTTCTGATACACGAATGACATATATGCCTATGTGCATGCACATGATGTCTTGGATTAGGACTTTAGGAATTGTGGAGGATCCAAATTTTGATATTGAAACTCTAATACACGGTAGGTCCAATTGCTTTGAAGTATCATCCACATCTGATCTTTGAATTTATTAGAACATCTTATACTTGGCTACATTATGACTCAACAGAACCTAATATCCATTGAAAATTGAGGTATTGCAAAGAGGATAGGCAGCAACATCATCATCTTGAATGTTGTGTAGATCCATGTCATCGATTATGCTCCTTCTCTCCATGAGAGTTGAGGTATTGCAAAGCACAAAAACTTGACATTAGCATCATGTTAGCATCAAAGCTTGATATCTATATCGTGGTAGAGCATTCCTTGTTAGTTTATTAGAACATCTTATACTTGGCTACATTATGACTCAACAGAACCTAATATCCATTGAAAATTGAGGAATTGCAAAGAGGATAGGCAACATCATCATCTTCAATGTTGTGTAGATCCATGTCATCGATTATGCTCCTTCTCTCCATGAGAGTTGAGGTATTGCAAAGCAGAAAAGCTAGACATTAGCATCATGTTAGCATCAAAGCTTGATAGCTATATCATGGTAGAGTGCTCCTTCTCAGTTTAAAACTAGTTTGGTAATAGGATATAAAAAGTGTCATTGGACACTTTTGTGTACTATTAATCGGTCAACTTCCTAGAATGGTGTTAGCATATAATTGGTATGAGCATTGTATTGTTTGATTGTTATCAGGGGCTTCTAATGTGCATTTAAAAAAAACTTGGAATGTTTTTGAAACATAGTTTACATGTTTGGCTTTCAATTTTGGCAGAAGTTTAAGTGTCAAAACCTCACATCGCTAAAATTTCACGCAGTTATTTAAGGTGTGGGTCTTGATGACCAAGATTGTTTCTTATAATGTTTTCCATAAAATATAGAAGGCTTGATATTTTTTTACTGCGTACAACATACAAAGGCTTAGTATATAGCTCGTGTGAGATGTTATGGACTGTATATGAGTTCTACGCTAGTTAGTCATGTGTAGTATACTCGCAATTAGAAGCACTGATCATTTCCTCATGGACTGTGTCAAATATCATTGACCTGACGTAAATGCCAATGAAGTATATGCTGATCTTATGGGCGTACTTGAAGGTCCAAAGGATAACTACTTTGTTCTCTCTGTGGACGGATGTCAGAACCACCTACTTGAACCAAAGAGGAGCTTAATGTTTCTTAAATCTAGTCCTATGATGGATGTACATTAGGTCAAATTTCCTTATACTTTTTGACCTCGATCGATTATGGATTGTATCTACGTGTGTGAACTTTCTGCATAGGTAGTATCCTTCGTAATAACTAGGCTTTCACAGTGCTAAATATTGATGTAAGATTCGCAATGTGGCGTAAAAGTGCTCATTGCCTTTGTAAAGGCAAGACACATTTTTGACCTCAATTCTTGCAACCTGCCAAAACTAGAAGCAACCATATTAGGGATGTCTCACAGTTATGTACATTGCTAAGCTCAAATGATATATATTTCACGTATATTGTTAACCATAGAGATCTTGCATCAACAGAACATTTTCTGTTGGCCCAATTGGCTCATAGGAACTCCTGTTTATCAATAATTACAAATAGGGTGCATGAGCTAAGGCACTCAAAAGCCTAGAAGCTCTCAAGTACTCCCATAGAAATGGAGATTTCAACCATCTACAAGGAGTGGTTGGTTTGAACAAATAAAGAGTGCTCATTATTTGAGGGAAGGGGGGTTTACACTTCCAAAAATATTGTGCTTCACCTATCATGTTTTTAGCTCAAAGTCACCTCTTGCTTTTCGAAATCAAGCTTCTAATTTTAAATCAAAACTCCAGATTATGATGGGAGAAGAAATTCACATAACCCGGGGGCCCCAAGCAAATGCTCACACGGCCCCTTTGCAAGTCCAAGCGATGAGTTTAACCAAAGTCCCGTGGTTGTACTTGTTTATGCTTAAAGGTGGGGGGTTCTCTAAATTTGGTGAGTGGGGCTATTAGGATGGCACTGTTCTCTCCCTTGGAGTGTGGATCAAAAGGCACGAGGGAAGTTGCGAGCTTGCTTCGTGAAGCAAAAGCGATGATCTTGCACATTGGCCCAAAAGAACACCACCACACGCGCACATATGCACATACCCCCCTCCCCACCACCTACTTAGACTACGACGATATTGATAAGTGAGTAGCAGTAGTCAGGTCAGAATTCAAGGATATAATTCGAGGCTCTGATAACCCCTTTTCACGAATGTCATATACGAAACCCCTTTTCACGAAACCCCTTTTCACGAATGTCATCCGGATTGCTCCTGGCCAGACAACCAATGCCCTACTCACCACCACTCAACAAGTTGGCAGGTAATCTCATGTGACAAGGTTTCATAATTGACTCATAAGATGGAGTCATATACCTCTTCAACAATTGGGAAAGAAAAGCACTCTAGCTTGCATTTCAAGGTCGTTAATTTGCATCCTAGATCATTCTTGATCTTTCATTACAATGCGCGTGGTCTTAACACACGCGATTGTGCTGCATTGGAATATTAGAAAACCTCAAAATGTCATCTTCTCTCCCCTTTAGGACACATAGTACCGCTACTTTTCGGAATAAAAAAGTCCAAGGATGTGGCAGTTAATTTAGATATGAGCATAACCTAGTTTTAAGACTAAAAGGTTGAAGGTTTAAAACACATCTTGTAAGTAGTGAAGTTATTTATGACCCATCCAATCTCTTATTTGATTACTTTCAATCAACCACGCTAGCTCATCTTTCATTGTTTGACCGCCACGCACCAATCCATATATATTGTTCTACCAAGCAAAGGTTCTGCCTATTAAAGTTCTTAAAGTATAGAAACTGTAAAGAGTATCCATTATTTGCATAAATGTGTGCTAGCTTAATTTGTAATTACTCAAGATTTTTTGATGTATTCTCAAGTGTATCGAATTTCCTCATGTGTATTACATACTTTATGGTAGGCTTGGCTTGATTTTGATTGATGTTTGCATTCATGTATAACAAAGGTTTCCAATGTGTATCAGGTACTTCATTGTAGCAAGGGCCTATGACTCAGCAGGCCCCACCGTCCCCTTTGACAATAGCACCACAACTACAATTTTGGAGTACGATGATTTCTTCCCAGGAGCCAACTCTAGCATGCAAGGACAATCCATAATGCCAACCCTTCCACCTTACAATGATACTACCATCGCCAACAATTTTAGCAGTAGCCTTCGAAGCCTCAACTCACACAAGTACCCAGCTAAAGTCCCACAAACTGTGGATCGCCACTTATTCTTCACAGTTGGACTAGCGAGAAAGCCATGCCCACGCACCAAGAAATGTCAAGGTCCAACTGGAGGCAAGTTCTCAGCAGCCGTTAACAACATCTCGTTCAACCTTCCTAATACCGCCCTACTTCAAACCTACTTCTCAAGTAAGAACTTTAGTGGAATCTTCACCACTGACTTCCCTGACAATCCTATTATGCTATTTAATTTTACTGGGACTCAACAACCTAAGAATCTAGCCCCTTTGACCGGCACAAGGGTTAGTCGCCTTTCTTTCAACTCGACCGTGCAACTTGTGTTGCAAGGTACGAGTATCCTTGGGCCTGAAAGCCACCCCATCCATCTCCATGGTTTCAATTTCTTTATTGTCGGTGAGGGTACAGGAGACTACAATGCTACGCTAGATCCAAAGCATTTCAACTTGGTGGACCCCCCAGAGCGCAACACAGTCAATGTTCCAAAGGGGGGATGGGTTGCGTTACGATTCCTAGCCGATAATCCGGGTAGGACTTTACATGTTTAAATATCTTTTAAAAGTGGAAAGGATAAATAAAACTAACCCATACCACTAGATTATAGATCATGCACAGAAATTCATGAAAATAAACGAAAGAGTTAAAACATTTTCCAAGCACTTCAAATTTAAAGAGCATAATATTGTTCATGCGAATAACAAAGGCCAACATTCTCATGGAGTACAAAATCTTTGTAGTATTTTTATTTTATATCTAATCTCTTATACTTGAGTACTGACATGAGAAAAACCTCTAATTTGTTGCTTTGGTGAGAGTCAGGTGTATGGTTCATGCATTGCCATTTGGAGGTCCATACAAGTTGGGGTTTAGAAACAGCATTCGTAGTCAACAACGGTGTGGGTCCTCAACAAACCCTCGAACCCCCACCAATTGATCTACCTTCTTGCTAAATAAATTTTGCCAATCAAGATCTCTCAAAACTAATAGTCATGCTTCTACACTAGCATGATGAAGAATAGAGAAGCTGTGGTGGCCACACTTGCCATGCCCACTTGAATTTTGTCTTTTGCTACTAGTTTCACCGGAAAAAAGAAAAGTAAAGAGGACAAGTTAGGTGGTTTGTAAGCAAAATGAGTACATAAGAACCTTCTTTGTGTTGCCTTCTAGGCTTCCTTGGTAAGGGATTTTCCACTTGAGAACAATTTGTATCCTCATTTGACATAATGGTAAACAATCATGTGTCCTACATGATCTGCTTATTAGTGCTATTATTTTTCTTTATGTCATCGCTGATCCATACATAACATCGACAACGGTGGATTGAAATAAAATGCATGCAGACAAGGAATGAGAAGACCATTTTGAAAACATTTCTAAAAGAGTTAACTTGGCACATCAAGACACTTTGTGTCATTATGGTGAACTCCGATAATTCATCACCATATGGCCTATGAATTAATGTTTTAGGAGCTCTTTTGGCTAAGATCGTGGTCTCATACATACATGTGATGATTTCTTTCGATTTGAGGTAGCAGACTTGGCCTCCTCTATCTTGCAGAGTTTACCTTTAGGTCTATGAATTAACTCTTCTTGATGTCTGAGAAGAACTCGCGGTGATAATATTCACTTTTTAAATTGAGGCTAGTTCGTAATCTTGATAATATCGAAGCTCATCCTAGTGTGTTTTGAGGAAGCTGCCGTCAAATTCGGAATTTCACATTACTCTTTTGTCAATTCCAAAGATGTGAACATCAAATTTGGAGTTTCATGTTACTCCTCCATCAATTTCAAACATGTTCAATCATTTGCAGAAGTGCAGTTTGTGGTTTTGACCTGCATGAAGATGGGTATTGCCGATGCATGACCTCCTCATCTTTGGCCACCAAGAAAGAGTCGAGAGATTCTTCCACGTAATCTTTTTCCATCCTCTGCTATTTCTATACATATAGCCTTTGCAAGTGTTCATTTGATGAAGTAGTCTTGTATGGTGTCCTTTATTGGTGCTACACATGCAACATCAGTCCTACATGGCGTCATATCGCAATGGTTCAATATGCATCGAATCTATGACATAGAGAGAGAGAGAGATAGATAGATACATAGAGAGAGAGAGAGAGAGAGAGAGAGAGAGTTTACGAAAGAGAGAGAGAGAGAGAGAGAGAGAGAGAACAACCGAATCTCTTGCAAAGCGCAATCCAATGAACCCGTCCTCCCACAATGGGTCAATGCTTCTTCTTTGTTGATATCATAAGAGATCTTATTCCATATACCATTAGGAGGAAAAAGCCTTGGAGGCTCACACTCCTTTGGTGCCGATACCCATAATCTCCATCAGGCCTCCGATGCCCATTACCTTGATGAGTCCATGACATGTGTGCTGCAACACTATGGCCAAGTCGATTCAATTTGTGTAGTGTACAATTTTTCTTCATAGCCTTTGCCAATGAGATGGAGCTTATAATCATAGAAACTACAACAACCCTACCACATACTTTCCTAGGGGATAAAATACCCTTTCCTTTGAACTCACATGGTATCTTACATGTTCTATAAGGTGGACTCCCTAGGCATGCTTGCAAGCCCATTACTTCCACCATATCGATGCAATAGTATCATTGCCTACTAACTAGTGTAATGCAAGGAGGTCTCTCAATGGTCCTTGCCAATAAGCCAAAGCATGCATATAGGTAGGGTCTTTCCTTGTATCACTCTCTGGTACATTTACAAGGCATGTATCTCTTTTGAAAGACCATGCTCAATTTTAAGATTAAGCCTAGAATCTTGCATGTAGTATCTTTTGTAACATTGAGCCTAGAATCTCACCTGTACGATCTTCCCCTAGAATAGATTCACTAGAAATTTTTCTTTTTAAAATAAATTTTTATTTTATTCATAAGAGGATTAATTTTGAGATGGTGCCTAAAAACTCACATATAAGATCTTCCTTGTATCAATGTCTAGAGTATCTTTACTAGACACTTGTCTCATTCATTAAGAGGCTCAGTTTCAAGATTGAGCCTCATGTGACACTATTGGCTATGAACAACACTTAATCTTAAGGTTGAGCCTCACTCATGTGCTCCTAAAGTCCAATGAGGATGGAAGATCCTAATTCATGTGGCTAGGGGCTCTTATGCCACCAACACCTAGCTCAAAACTTACTGTGCTTATCAAAATTTGAGTATAATTAAGCAAATTTATATCTTTACATGAGGCTCAATTTCAAGATTGAGCCTCTTGTCATACTATTAGCATGTTTCTTAGATTTTATGAGACTCAAGGTGTGGTTTTACCTCCTCTATTTGCTTGTGTTTCACAAAGCTACAATTAAAAGAGATTAAATAACATCACCTAATGCAATAGTATCATACTCATTTGAGAAACTCCTTTATTTCCTAGTGCTAGTATTAGATCACACTTAAGTCTTACCCTCATGCAACACTATTTTTATTAAACTTGATTTCTTAAGCTTCCAAGTTTAATTTATTTTTCTCTATTTATTTGTGCTTCAAAGATCTAATAGACAATATTCGAGCTCTAATTTCAAGCAATTAAGCTCTCTCCTTTAGAAAAATAAGAATGAAGCTCTCCAAAAGGTAATAGTTATAATAATTATTATATGTTTTGATCCTAGTAAAGAGATATGAAAATGTGCATCCTTGAATCTAATGCTCCATATAGAGGTTTGACCCATCATTACGTCAAACAATTCACAAGAGGTATTTGAATCAATTAAAGAAATGGAGCTTAAAGTGACCATAGTACTAGGAAGTGATCTATAACACAATAACATCTCAACTATCAATGTAGAATAGGATCTTATGAATACAGACTCAACATAATAATTTAAATATCTCATCTTAAGAACAAGGTAAGTAGAAATATATGGAAAACATATCTATATCATACCATTTGCACTTTTGAGAAGATTTAAGAAAACACTTAATTTAATTGTCTTTTCTTGATAATACTACTAATCAGTATAAAAAGTATTAATTTTGATATCAATGACTTGATTTGATTTAAAAATGGCACTTGAATGAGCGTCAAAATTCCTAAATTGATATTTTAAGTTAATTGATGTAAATCATGCTTTTTACTTAGAAAATTGGCTATATTGACATTTTCTTTGTCTAAACCCATTAATAATATAAAATACTCTAGTATGATAGTAAAGGAGGCTGCACACAAGGGGGAACAAGAATTGTGCCCTTCTTTTGAACTATCCTAAACTAGAAATAGCAGCAATTACTACAACTCTCTTGTTCGTATACTCAAATTGTGAGACTTGGGGTGTTGAGAGAATGGAGGGAAGGTAGATCCAGGCATGCATAGTTTAAGTGCACTTTAGAAGAGCTTGAACAAGGTCATAATGGGAGGAAATTTACATTTATTCTTATATTCAATGTTTTAAACTATAACTTAATTAATAAAAACTTGTAATGAGAGGAATATATGGACATTACGAGAAAAACACCAATCATGTAGATGGTATTTAAGGTGTAAGGGCTAGGTTAGTTATCATGCACATTAATCATGAAACTCTCTCTTCACCTTCACAGCTTCCATGGCTTCCTTCCTCTTCTTTCTCCCTTCCTCTCTTCCTTTCTCTCTCCTATTTTAGTATTTTTCTCTTCCCCTCTCTCTTTCTCTATCTTCTGCACTCCCTCTTCTCTGCCTTTAGGTCATGTTAGGTTCACTTCATTACACTTGGTATCAGAGCACCGGTCTTTGATCCTTCTTCTCTTTCTTCTTCCTTTAGATTTAGTTTCTTTTTAGTCTAAAGAACCCTAGTTACTCATGTACATAGGTACGCAAGGAGTACCCCACCCAAGCAAGCTGGAAACTTTCTTGAAGACCATGTTAGTCCTTCTTAGTGTTTTAAATGGAGCTTTGACCGAATTTGGAGGCAAGTAGACAAAGATAGCAGCTCCTTTTTACTCTACATCTCAATTTTAGAAGTGTTTTACCCAAGGAGGATACCCAAGTCATGGAGAATGGCTTAACTATGACTATCTTTTCCCAAAGGTGAGTTTCCCTCTTCTTCCTCATAGTTTCTTGAGGTAGCCATGGAACCTCTAGCACCTAGGAACTCCATGAATCTTTCTTTTCTCTCTCCCTAAGCTTGAATGCCATCTCCCACTACTTTCCTCACACCTTGGGCAGTCTGTGGAGTACCCATGAGCTTCATCTCATGCAATTGGAGCCTCCAGAGATAGCCCCACAATTTTCAATGCATTTTGTGCTGAGTTATCTGGTCCTTCTCCTCTTGCTCCAACACTAAGCATTGACCTCTAGCTCCATTCCCCAAATTTTAGCACTTATCAGAGCAAGATTCAACCCTGTTGGTTGATATCTCTAATCTTGGCACTATCCTAAAACCCTAGAGTGGAAAACATCAATGGCGGCCATGGCACCTTTCTTGCAGCTCAAGCTCTCTTGAAGAATTGTAATATTTCCGCACACTGCGTGCCGTAAATATTGACTTCCCGCACGTCGTGTAAATCTCGTGCAAAGATTATCACTAGTGCCAGCAGCTAATCTATAGCCACACGCGGGAAATGGAGACACTCCACCTTACGAAAATAAGGTCGGGGATTCAATCCTACATAGCCGCGGGAAAACTCCCTCTTGGGAGGAGGATAAGGGGATAAAGGTGGAATTATTGCAAATTTTTTTATTATTTTCCCCAGCCGATGTGTGGCTGGGGGAAAGGGATGGGCTAGGGGAGCATGAGGACGTGGGGGAGAGAACCATGCAACAGGCCACGTGGGGAGGTCCCCTCTCCCCCCTTGGACTATAAGAACCCCCTCTTGGGGGGGGGGGGGGGGGAAGGAAGATGGCTGCGACAGACTGCTTGAAGGGGGCCGAGGAAGGGACAGAAGGCTGTGGAAGGCCACGGTGGTGAAGGCGCCATGAGAGACGGACGTGCTGGAGGTCGCCAGGCTGCCGTGAAGGAGGGCGTGAGAGGGAGGAGGTGCTGGACATGAGAAGGAAGGGGTAGGTGTGAGAAGGGGGAGGCCGGACGTGAAGGGGAAGAGGGCGGCTGTGGGAAGGAGGAGGCCGCCGTCGCCAGCCGCCATGCTGCGCCCAGTCCGCTAGTCGCCACCACCGCCGCCTGACTGCCCAGTCCCCCGCCACGCCGAATCACTACCCCCCCCTCTGCCCAACGTGGCCATGTGCTGAGAGAAGCTTCTTAAGAAGCTTCTCTAGGAAGCTTCTAAGGGGGCTTCTCTAAGCCCCCTTCCCGTGGAGTCCCCTTATAAGCCCATTTTTACCCGGGATTCAATCCCCCTTTCCCATTGCATTTCCACACAGCCCATATTAGCCCCGGTTTAAGTCTCCCCTTCTCGTGGATTCCCAACACAAGTCCCTTCCCACCGATCACCCATAAGCCTTCTAGGATCGGATTTAAAGCCCGTCCCACTAGATCCTCCAAAAGTCTAATTTTTTCCCTCGGGTTTCGAAGAGGAAGCCTATAAGGCCTTCCCACCAATCACCCACAAGGCTGGGCCTAGGATTTTTGGGAAGGAGAAGAAGAACTCTAAAGCCCCATTCTTGCAAGGCCCATTTGCAAGAGCTCCTTCCCATAACAAGCTTAAATTCCCACAAGCTTGCTCGAGAAAGCCCCAATTTCCGCAAGCATTTATTAAGTTTCATTTTTTCCACAGCTCTTCTGCAAAAAGCCCAAGTTCCAATCCCTAAAGGCCTTCCATAAGCCAAACCCCACAAGCCGGTATTTCTTTCTTTCAAGGATCCGTACTTCAAAAAGGGATCTTGTACGTATGAGGGAGAAGGGCAAGATCTGGAGGCTGCATTCCGAGGCAAGTCAATTCGTAGACCACAAAGGCAAATCAGAAGCCGAATCCACGCCTACGATGGCCCCAAAAAGATCACAAGGTGTGACTGCGGGAGGTTCATCTCCAAGTATACAAGTGGATATCTCCCCGAGTCCACAAGTCCAGGTTTTATCTATTTGGATTCCACACAGAAGTATTGAATTAATCACGATAACTTCATGGATTAGGAGGCACTCATGCATGTCAAATGCAACTAGTCAAGTTAATTGCAATTGGAAAATGAATTGGCTATTTGAACATTTATTAGAGATAGCTTAAGATATGAAAATTGATCATTGGTACGTTCAATGGAGTTAATGAAAAGAGCATAAGGTGTCTATGCATTTGCAGGACCTTATTAGTAAGTTTCTTTTTGTGCATTCAAAAACGACGAGCCTAGGACGGACAACTGTCACCTCATTACAAGGTTGAAACTATTGAGGTACACCTTTTTACTAGGCATGGAAAGATTAATGGCATGTCCCATTTTTAGATAGATCTTCCTTGTAATGATTCATGAGGGAAAGTTAACACCCATAAGACGTTATTCGAAAAGGAATAGAGGGGCACGAAAATGATCTATGGACTTGCAAGTGGAATGATTATTTGATGTAAGTCCTAGTAGGACCTAGGGAAGTTAGTGTCCGGATTATCAGGCATTTTTACTTTGCCAAGGAAAGACAGGGTTATTGTAAACTATGTGATGCGTAGAAGCAGTGAATCGCATGTTTACACGTATTGGTGTAGTTGTAACTATTGATCTAGTTTATTACCTTTGGGAAAGGTTCATCCTTGTCGCAAGACAAGTATATTGTGTTGTCTAAATCACATAAACCACAAGGGATTCATATGGGCATGGTTCAGTCGATATGATAAGTATCCCAAGTGCTAACTAGGAGAATTCGACCTAGTTTTACACTTGTTGCCAAGTCAAAACCCGCAAATCCAAAGATCTTACACAGATTCACTAAATGTCGAGTCAATTGGATGCTCATGCATAAAATGATCTAAGGTTTTATCCTAAGGATCACTCGTACAAATGATGAAACTCCGACTGAGTTGGAAATTCCTAGGACCATGGGACAATATAATTAGGAATGGGTTGGGTAAGAAGACACCCTAAACCCTGCTACTCGGCTGGAGGTAATTCCGTGGCCGGAGGATGCCATTCAATGGGTGGAATGATCCCGTGGAATGATGCAATACATGTGCAAAAAGCTGCAACATTGTATAGACTTGAGATTTGTCCACAAGAGAGTTTTGTCATCTCTCGAAATGAGGTTGGCAAGTTATTGAAGGAATTTAACTTACAAGAGGATGAGTAATCATCCTGTTACTCACTTTCCTTGGGGAATAATTGCCAAGGGAAAGGAAAGTTAGGTATTTGCAAAGGACCAGACAATAAACTAAAGCGACATGGTCGCTGGATCCTGCCACAACAAAACCTAAAGTATTGGTAGGGTATGACCCTAACCCAAGAATGATAGGAATCTTGCCAAGTTGCAACTGATTCCGAATCGAATGCGGGTTGCATTCGGAGAAAAGGAGTCACTCCTTAACAGTTTGCCAGCTAAACGACCATTGAAATTGATTGTGCTTGTAACAGTTTAGAAAGGACTGTTTGCATTGTTTGCTCAATGAACTAAAGGATGAAAATATATCTAAAGCTTCAGGTTGAAGCCTGAAGGAAGAGGCAGCTTCAGTTACCCCCGACTGCCTGCCTGACCCTAACCAAGGGGGTTGTTAGCCGCGCCGGGAACGTGGACCGAACCCGCCGCGAGAGGTCTCTCCGTTGAGTTCTACTTGGAGCAGGAGGACGCTTGGGTGCCAGGGGGGGCTCTGGCTGTAAATCCCTCGCCTTCCGGGCCCTGCACAAGAGACTAACGTGACTCGGGATTGGATCTCGAGGCCCGCATACTAGTCTACGGGCGGAAACTTGGATGAGTGATCCCTGGTGGATTACTGGATAGCCTTCGGGCGGATTATGAATACGCCTACGGGCGGGAACTCCTTGTATTTCAAAGATAAAAGGATATAATGATAATAAAGGAGTTGTTTGACATTGTTTTCTTTATGTCCTGTGATAAGATTACGTGAAGGAACCAGTATTTAACAGGGTTAATCAAGAAAGTTGTTTGTATATGTCAAACTAATGTGGTAGGTAATTACATAACTAAAACAAACCGAGGAAAGTGCGGAGGACGGACCATGGGTCTGTCCTATGGATGGGTGGTCCCGGTTAGCCGGGAACTTTTCTCAAAGTCTTCGACGAACAGAAGGATGATCAACATCACCGAAACAAGTAATGAGAACGATGACTTGGAATTAACTATTACCCGATTCACGTTGTTTTAGGGGAACGAAATGGGACTATGCCTTATGGCAGAGAGGTCGAGCCTTGCATCCCTCTCGTTTCCCATTCTCCTTGAACCAAGTGCAGCGTGAATCCGCTTCGGACCTGGCGTTTCTGCGTAAAGTAGTTCGCTCGGGTCTGACGCTAGTTGTTGCTAGCTAATGACCAAACAGGAAAACCCAAATTCAGGTCGATCCTAAGTGGGAACGGCCAGGATACTTCCGCTACGTGGCAGACGCGGGAAGACCTAGATCGCAAGTCCCGTAACATTCCATGGGAGTGCCGGGCGGAGCTTTCTAGACATCCTTCCCGATGGACTGCTAAGACGTGTCCGGAATGATTCTAGTGGACACGTTACAAGAATCTTCAATTTCTTGCCCCGGGAGCCATTGGCAATAGCTCAAGGCTCTTCCCTTTGAAGATTTCAGGGGATTGAAGACCTTCTTCCATCCACGGGCTAAATTAGAGAAGCATGGGTTCTTGATTCGGGCAACCTACCACCACTTCTTCAAGCATATCTGAGGTATGTCTCATAGTTCTTGACCTCTCTCTTTATCCATTTTTTGAGCTCCATCCTCTTGTTTGCAAGAGATTAGAGAATCATCCCTCTCTTGGCATTGATTGAGTTAAGGGAATGAATTGACCTACGTCTTCATCCACTCAATCATTTATGAATGCATTCATGTATGTAGTTCAATTAATCCCTCTCTTAGTATAGGTAAGCATCATAATCCTAACCGTAACCATCTTGTTGGCTATGATTTTGAAAGTAATTTTTTTTAAAAAAAATTGAGAGATCAGTGAGTCACTGAATTGCTAAGGTAACACCCTTCCCCATCTAGATTCTCTATTATACCTTCCATCTCATCAAAACTAAAAGTCTATTTCCAAAATATGCATTTTATGCTAGTTGATTAGCTTAGAATGTTCTTGCCATGTCTCTATTGGTGGTTGATGTAATCAAGGCCAATGCCATGATTAAATGTTGGTTGATTAGCTTAGAATTCTCTTGCCATTTCTCTTCTTGTTGATATAGTCAAGGGCGATGCCAAGTGCCTGAGATTGCAAGACAATAGTGGGGCGATCCCAGGTATTATGTGTCCTTCATTGATGATTTCAGCCGATACACATGGCTACATATTTTGAAGCACAAGGATGAGGTGCTTCATGTCTTTAAGGACTTTAAGAAGCATGCTGAAAATGAATTGGGCTGTTATATCTCATATTTGAGATCTAATGGAGGTGGAGAATATGTATCCAGAGAGTTTTGACAGGTACCTTGCTAAATATGGCATAAAAAGGCACCTCACATGCAGTTGCACACCTCAGCAAAACGGTATGCCAGAGAGAAAAAATCGGGTGCTTATGGAAGCTACCAAGGGAATGCTTAATGAAAAGAATTTAATGTTTATTGGGATGAAGCAGTGGTTACTATAGTTTATGTGCTAAACCGAACACCTACAGCTGGGATTCATGATTTGACTCCGTATGAGAAACTGTATGGGCACAAGCCCAACATTAGTCACCTAAAAGTATTTGGTTGCATTGCCTATGTACATATGATCGATGAAAAGAGAAAGAAGTTAGACCTAAAAGCTATCAAAAGTGTTTTTCTTGGCTATGCACAGGAGAGAAAGGCTTACAAATGCTATGATCCATCCACTCGGGAAACCTTGATAAGCAGGGATGTAGTTTTTGATGAGCTCGCCTCATGGTATGGTAATCCGAATGTTGTGGTCTTTGATGGATGAGTCAACCCTACTTATGCTAAAAATTATCCTTCAACTAGTATGTCTATGAGTGGACTGACAAGTGGTGGTTTATCTATTGTTAGTCCTTGGACAGAACGACTCCGCAGTCGTGCTACTGCACCCACTAACACGGACACATCAGTGAGGGGGAGATTGGATAAAGGCAAAGAAAAGATGTTTGATGATGCGACTGGCCTGCTTACATCTAGATATGAGTCACCTGGTAGTGATAGTGAATTGGGCATACCATCAGTTATGATGCCTGGTGCGAGGCAAAGCAAGTATGTGCTGCCTCATGAGAGGCAAGCCCAGACTGCATCGTAGTTGAGGAGGTCTGAAAAGGTCAAAAAACCAGTTGATAGGTTGACATACAATGGGTATTCAACTAGAAATTATTCATATATGACTAAAGTGTTCGGCTACGAAGAGCCTACGAAGTTCAATGAGGCAGTTTTACGGATGAGAACTGGTATGCCGCTATGGATGATGAATACGCAGCATTGGAATTGGTCTGTTTGGCCTGAAGGCAAAGTACCCATTGGCTACAAATGGGTTTATAAAGTGAAATGCAAGTCAGATGGCTCATTGGAAAGGTATAAATCTTGGCTGGTTGCAAAGGGATATGCATAGCTATATAGCCTAGATTATGAGGAGACTTTGAGCCTTGTTGCCAAGATGGCAATGTTGAGAATAGTTATTGCATTAGCGGCTTCTAAGGGCTGGAAATTATGGCAAATGGACGTAAAAAATGCATTCTTGAATGGTGACTTGCTTGAAGAGGTGTATATGGAGCAGCCTGAAGGTTATGTACACCCTAATTATGTGACATATGTGTGTAAGTTGAAAAAGGCCTTGTATGGACTGAAACAAGCACTGAGAGCATGGAATGTTCGCATAAGCACTTGTTTGCAGCAGCTTGGTTTTCAGATAGGTTATGCAAATCACAACCTATTTACAAAGAAGATAGAGCATGGTTATGATTTTTTGGTGGTTTATGTCGATGATTTGATCATCACTAGAGATGATGATCATGGGATTGTTGAAATTAAAGCAATGTTACATGCTAAATTCAAAGTCAAGGATCTTGGTGAGTTGAAGTACTTTCTCAGTATTGAGGTTGTATCTACATCTCAAGGTATATGGCTATCACAAAAACAATATGCTCATGATATGGTGAAATATGGCATGATGCAGTGTAAAGCCATGGAAACACCATTGGATTAGAATGTCAAACTTGTAGTTGATGTTGGGACTAAGATCAAGAATGTCACTATGTACAGATAGATGGTGGGTAGCTTGATTTACCTTACTATTACCCGTTTTGACTTGAGTTATTCAATGGGGCTGATTAGCCAGTTTATTGAGAAACCTCATAAGCCACGCTTAGATGCAGTTAGGAGGATTATGCGGTACGTGAAGGGTACTACTGATTGTGGGGTGTTTTATGAGCATGGAAAATCATTCGACTTGACAAGTTATACAAATGCTTATTGGGCTGGTTGTCTCTATGATGACAGGAGGGTAGTAGTATGATTAGTTGGAGTAGTAAGAAGCAGCCGACCATTGCTTTATTTAGTACAGAGGAAGAATATAGGGGTGCAGCCTTAGCGGCATGCGAAGCAATTTGGCTTGTGAAACTGCTACATGACTTGGGTATGCAGTTAGATAGGAAGGTCACATTGCAATGTGACAATCTCAATAGTGTAATGTTGGCTAGCAACTCCGTCTATCATGCTAGATCCAAACACATAGAAATTCATTACTATTTTATCAAGGAGATGGTACTTGCTAGAAAGATTGATCTACTGCATGTGAAGATAGAAGACCAGGTAGCAGATATCTTTACCAAATCACTTGGTGTAAAGAGAAGTTGTGCATTTTAGGGAGCTACTTGGAGTACAACAGTTAGCTTGAGCTTGAGGGGGAGTGTTGAGAATCAAGCTCGTAATCAGTATCACTAACAGAACTGACCTTATCTAGATAGTTTTCGTCTTAGCTGTCTCTCTACATGTGTGGTGTAATAATTGAGTTGGTTAGACTCAACCACAATTAGTGGTTTTGTCACTTGTATGCCGGCTTGGGGTGTCCAGGGGTACTTTTCAGCTTGTACACCCACTTGCATGGCAAAGCCTTCTTGCCCTTAGGCAAGGAAACCAAATCCCAAGTCTCATTTTTATGCAAGGAGTCTATCTTAGACTACGTAGCCCTCTCCGAGGAGTGACTATCACCCCTGCACATAGCCTCATCATAAGTGAAAGGCTCTCCTGTATCTGTAACCAAGACATAATGCATTGAGGGCTGAAATCTATCAGGTGGGCATTTGTCTCTAGCAGACCATCTCACGGCAGGCTCTGCTGCCTGCCCAGCTGCCTGTCCAACACCCTGACCATGAGCATCTACTGCAGCTGTAGGCTGTCCAACTGGCTGTGCGGGATCTCTCGGCTCCTCCTGAAATATGACCCTGCGGATCTCAACAACTCTCTCAGGTTGCCTATGCATCTTGTCTTCATGGAATACTACATCATGAGTGCGGATGACTTTCCGCGCTTGCGAATCCCAGAGACGGTAACTCATCTCGCCTACATACCCATAACCAAGGAAAATTCATTTGACACTCTTAGGATCCAGCTTACTTCTCTTGTCCCTAGGCACATGGCAAAATGCCTCACATCCAAAGACACGGAGACGCGCATAAGAGGGAGGTTTTCCAGTCCATACCTCCTCTGCAACCTGGAAATCCAAACCACTAGAAGTTGATCTGTTTATGATATGCACAGCTGTACTAATTGCCTCAGCCCAAAAGCTCTGTGTGGTAGGCTTGCATGGCTAAGAATACTGCGTACACGCTCTTGGATGGTTCTATTCATTCACTTAGCCAAACCATTCTGGGGGGGTGTAGGGGGCAGTCAACTGACGCTTAATACCCCTCTCATCACATAACCGCTCAAAAGCACATGAGACATACTCGACATAATCACCCCCATTATCTGTCCTTAGGCATTTTATCCTATACCTAGACTGGTTCTCAACCAATGCAAGCCAGCTCTGGAACACAGCCAAGACACCGGATTTCAGCTTAATGGGATAAGCCCAAACTTTCTGTGAAAAATCATCTATGAAAGTAACAAAATACTTTGCACCACCCATAGAATGATAAGGCATGGGCCCACAGACATCGAATGCACCATTGCCAAGGGTTCACTCATGCGTGGCCTACCAGACTTCTTATGCGTAGACCTAGTCTGCCTGCCATAAAGACAATGCTCACATGAATTAAAACATGCATAATCAAGGGGCGGTAAGTACTGCAAACCAGAAAGCATTTTCATTCCCTTCAAAGACATATGGCCCAAATGGGCATGCCAAAGAGATACATGTGGGATAGAACCCACAAACAAAACATGATCAATGGAAAAAGCGGATACAATCAAGGGATAGAGGCTGCCAGCCTTGGCACCTCTCGCAATCACAAGTCTGCCACGAGTGATCTTCCATGCATAGTCTCCAAAAGATACATGATAACTTGTGTCATCAAGCTGTCCAGCTGACATGAGACTACGTGTCAAAGCAGGTACATGACGTACATCTTGCATAACAAGACTGTTGCTAGAAGGAAACTGCAGCCTAGCATCACCAACGCCCACAATATCAAGAGATCTGTCATCACCCAAGTGCACAGAACCCAAAACAGTACGGTATGAATGAAACCACTCTCGGCAAGGTATCTCTGTCATCTGCGAAGCACTAGAAGAAGCTGCAAGGATATAATCATCATCAACATCCTCAAGCTGCATAACATTGATCTCTTCAATTTTAACACTGGACTTTGCAGGCACTATGCTGCGACGATCAGAAGACTTATCCTACACTTTGTCTTTCCCCTTATCTTTGCACCTTTCATTGCGCAGTTCATGGCATTGTGGCCTAATATAGCCCTTTTTCCCACAATGGTGACAAGTAACATCTACATTCCTGCCACGGGATTTGCTACGTGACTTTCCACGAGACTTGGAACGAGATTTTTAAGAATCCCGTCCACACGACCACTACCACTGCCATGCTTTCCATATCCATCATTCCTGCCTCTAACTGTCATAGCATGCGACACACGAGAGGCATCCAAATTCTTACGGTTAACCTGCAGAAGAGCACTCTCAACATCAGATAATTTCAAGGTAGCAGTAAAGGCACATAATGCAGTACGGAATACATCCCATGACTCATTAAGAGTACCAAGCAAGAAAGGAGGAGTGACATCCTCTGCAAAAGTGATGTCTTGCGAAGTCAAGTTCTTGAGTGTAGTATGCAACTGGTTCAAGTGAGCAGACATACTCACATTCTCCTTCATGCGCAGATCCATAAGCTGCTTCAGCCAATACATCTAACTTGTTGGACTTTTCTTGTCATAGAGATTCTTGATTTTATCCCACAACTGCCATGCACTCTGTTCTTCCTCAAATACATTGTAATGAACCTGTTCTGTGAGAGATAATATAATAGTGGACTTGCATAACTCATCAAGCTCAAGCCATTCCTCATCTGGCATAGTTGCAAGCGGCTGCCCGCTCAACCTCAATGGTTTGATCTGCGATTTCTACACCAACACCTGTCAAATCTGACTCTTCCAATAAGAGTAATTCATACCATCAAGCTTAGTGATGTTGAAAATAGCATGATCAGTGGATGAACTCACCATAATGCAGGCTGGAAGACTACAAACAGTTCAAAAACTGCTTGCTGTTTATTGCAAAAAATGATTAAAAAATACCAAAATCGAGAAAAAGTGGCGAGAAAAGTGTAACCAAAGCTACTGCCCACCAAGTACTAGTGAAAGTACATCATTTTAGAATATTTCAACATGAAAAATCCATGTCAGTCCGGAGTTATATGCTTGCTGTAATAAATGATAGCATGGTACTGTGAGAGTCAATTGCTGACCAAATCACTACACCAAGTCAATAAATGACAGCCAAGACATGATCAGTCATAAAAGGGCATAAATGAATACCAAACAGTCATCAAGACGCTGATGAAACACCCAAACATGTCACCAAAGCATCCGTTAGTGAGTAGGGATACCCCCTGGTGGACAGTAGGGCAAAGTATACATAACACTGGCAAGACCTGACACCAGCAGGTGTATGCTCACAAGAGTGCAAAGCCTAAGCTCACGTCAAAAGCAACTCCAAGATATCAGTGCATGAACCATGCAACACTTAAGTGCAAGAGATCCCAAAGTCTCAAGTATCTACAAAATGCTCAAATAGCATAAACCTCCTGCTCAATGTTGGTCATGCATACAAGATGCTCCCACTAGCACAAAAGGCAAATAAACGAGTTCAATAGCTCAATCAAACCAAGTCAAAGTACCAAAGATAGGTAACCAAGATAATGCCTCAAGAGCATCCCAAGAGCATGATGGCTACAAAGCAACTGTAGGTAGCATCCATGAGCAAGACATACATCGCAAAAAAGATCTCTGACAACCAAAATGACATCCAATACAAAATTTTGGAATAGCAAATGAGAATCCAAGCCAAGTCTTCAGAGAGCACTAAAGCTCAACAAGTACATGGTATGCTGTGCCATGACAAATGCATCAAGCCTTAGGCGTCGGGTAAGCATGTACCCAAAGGGCATATAACTGTCAAAGCACTAACCACTGTCAAGCATAGACCGATGTCAATAAGTACGAGCTAAAATAAGCTCAAGCTTCCAAAATCATCTGGATCCAATGACAAGCTCGAAGTCATCCCTTGATGATCAATACATCATAGCATAACCCAAGACATATACCCAAAACCAATAGGCATATGTCAAAGCATGAAAGATAGCTTCAGCCCAAGAGTATTCAGCATGCATTTACTATTATAAACTATGTATTTCCAGCCCCACAATCATGCCAAAATCATAGCATGACATGTAGCTTCAATCCCCCAATCAATCGAGATGGAATAGGCATCAAACTGGTTATGTAGTCATGCCCAAACAAGCATAGGCATAAACTGTGAATATAGCACTAGCATCAAATGTCTATAGATTGTTTATAACAGTCCTTAAACACTATTGGAAGCACACGGGTGGATAGAGCCATCTTTGCATCAGCTTGTTTGGAGTTAAAGAAATTCTTATTCTCCTCTTATCTACTGTGTACTCTCTTTCTCTATCTCTTCCTCAAATTCTATTCACTATGCCATGTAATTTTACAAATATAAGTTGATTATTACAATAGAAACAGAGTATTAGTCCTACGCTCTTCTATATCCTTCCTAATAGGGAAGATATTGAATAGAAAATCATGCCATGGTGACCATTTAGGCCCCATACCATATGTCAAGTTGACAATGTAGAAGAGGGATTCCACTTGAGCCTTCTAAGAACTAGAATAATTTTTATCTTTAATTTAGCAAGGAGGATTAGGTTGTTGCACACCCACCACTAACAAGGGCCACCTAACCTCCCACATTTGGCAAATAGAATCATGCCCCATTAGAGCAACTAGGGATCACCCAAGAAAATAATCTAATGCCCATGAGAAACTCCCAAACCGATATCTTAAGCAAGCCTCCAATGGTTCCAAAAGGTGTGCAAGAAAACCCCAAACACTACACCTACGACATATAAATAGTCCATGGGATAGAAGCAAGACCACCATCAATGACACATCTTTGCCTAACGAATGCACAAGACTACTACGAGGGCAATAATAACATTTGGATAACTAAGAAAATCCCTATAGTCCCTCAAGGTTCATATCTAATAGGCCATAGAAAATGGCATATGACATTAGGCAAATGCACCACCTCCACCAAGTCAACGGGGACCATAATAGACAACAATCAACCTCCATAAACCATGTGATTAGTCTCATTCATAGTCTCTCACATAGTCTCACTCATACATACATTGTTTCTCATAGAAAATTGGCTCTCTCTTATACACTATCTCTCTCTCAATAGTATATTGAAATAACAAAGAATAACTATCAATAATCCTCTCTTATTTGTGAATAATCCTCTCCACAAGGATAAGATATTTGGTTTTAAGATAAAGAGCATGGAAATACAAGATATCCAACTAAGGGGGATCAATATCCACATTGACATTGATGCATAACTTTCCTATTGGCTTTTGATCATTATGAGAATGACGATGCATGTATGCTGTGTACCAAGTAAGTAATTAATCTAATTAAAGGATCAGTAGATTGATGATAGATTTGGGAAAAATACAAATAATTCTAATAAGCTTGTATAGGATTCTGTGCCAATCCCTTGGAATCATAGGCCAATTAATCTGAGGACCTATCAAGGAATCAGTTTGATTCCACCCCCTCTACATCTAGGCATCTACAAATCAAAATTAGAGTGGTTACTAGCCAACTAAGGGGGACTAGAAATAAAAGACGTGGATGAATGAAGAGGAGCAAGCATCAAGGGATAAAGTGAGGGATAAGAAAATTTGCAAAATGAAAAAAGGGATAAAGATGGAAACTCATGTAATTTAACAAAATCAGGTAGGAAAGGAGTTAATAAATATACTAAAAAAAAGAAAGGAGTGTGGTAGACAGTGGAGGACAAGGAGTAGGGGAGAAAACACAATCCACAATGAATGGGCAATGAGTAAAAATAGGAATCTGGAAAGCACCTTGCGGTTGGAAAGGAAGAATCAAATTTGTGGGCCATCTGTTAATAATAAATTAGGGAAGGCACTGATGGACCTTGAATAGATCCACAATTGTAAGCTTCAAAGAAGTATATATCAAAAGGAGATTGTTTAGAAACATGGCCTGAAAGATCCTCCATCAGTTCATTGGCATTTTGTAAATGTGTAGTAGGGGCTTTCAATTGTCACTAATTCAATACAACAAAATCTATCATAGAATGCTAAGAAACTTAAGGGTAGATAGCCACTTTTAAGGAATAGGCTTGAAAAATATCATCCATTTGCATCTCCAAATGTCAAACATAAAGAACAGCTTGCAAAATCATGTCTCCACATACCAAGAGAGATCCTCATTGTCTAGAATTAGAAGATCACCTCTAAGATACATGTAAGACATCAGCGTGATGTGAGGTATAATTGAATCCACAAAGACCATTTGGAAAACTTCTACTAGGATATATATGGACCAAGCACCACTCTATCCATCCTATGGAGAATGAAAATCCATAGTAGACAACTTTGTATAACATGCCAATTTTTGTTCTTTATAGTGTATAAAGAAACAATGATCTAGCGGGATGCTTTCCATAAATTGCTCAAAAAAAGATCACAAAATGTCCATCCTAGATTGAAGCCTTTCCAAATTAACTTGAAATAAGGGACACAAGGTCACATTATGCTAGAGAGTGGCTAAGTTTGTAGTAGCTGATAAAGAAAGGTACTAATCGTACATTATTAGGACTTGAAGGAATGGAGCGTGACTGAGCCAACTATTCCTTTAACTCCTCAATCTTATGGTATTTTGATGCTTAAGTGTACAATTTGTTGATTGTAACTCTAGTATTTGGGTAGTAATTAAAGCTTTAAGCTCGTGGGTTTCGTTAAAAATATGATATTTATTGTGACAGTAGCTACCTGAGCCTTTGCTTTCCTCAATTGGGCTTGCAAAGAGGACATTTTCACTTTTTGGGCTTCTAGCAATTTAATTTGTGACTGAATTTGTTTGAAAAGTTCAAAAAACGTTTCTTTAATTAAAACAAGATTGGTATTAGCCTTATATAACTCCTCCTTAGATTGTTGTAGCTCCTCATAGAAAGAAGAGTACAACTGTTGAACATAGATTGTAATAACTAATATTTATATGGAACTCTAAATGTCCTTACACAAGAAAGGAATGGCATCTCCTATCACCAGGCAATGCAAAGAAGGTATTAATATGTCTAAAATACCATCTCTCTATGTGCCCTAAATAAATTTGTATATGTAAGGCATACAAGAAGGGTAATGCATGATGTAGCAAGAATTGACATTGGAGGAACTAGATCAAAAACTGTTTCAGTCATACACTTTAAGCTCTTCCTCTAGATGACTAGAGGATGAGGGGATTAATGATCTACAATGATTGGTTCAAAATCTTGAATAGGAGGGGAAACCACTGAAGGATTTTTAGAAGGTGGTAGAATTTCCTTCATAGGGGTAGAGTATGTCAAGGAAACATACAAATAAGAACTGTAAGTGATATTAGTCACATTACTTTGAGTAATCTTGGCAAAGTATTGATCCATTTTGGCAAGGAGATAAGAAATCCCATCAATGGTCACGCCCTAGATTCAATAGAGATGGATGCTACATTGAAGAGTATGGTTAAGGATGCAAGCTCATTGCTAAAGGCAAAAGAAATGGCAGGATGTTTACATTGGATACAAAAATTCCAACATTGAATGTTGCTATATACTCACATGACAATGTTGCAATAAGGGACATTGAGATATGGCATAAAAGGATCAGTCATGTAAATGTTCAAAAGTTGAAGAATATGCAGCATAAGCAAGTTGTACTTGGACTCCCTAAGTTCAAGCATGCGGAATTGGGACATGTAAGCCAGTCTTGTCAATTTGGGAAGCAATCAAGGCTCATTTATGAGGCATGTAAGCACTAGTACTAGACCATTACAGCTTGTACATTCTGATGTATGGGGTCCCTCCCAGAATGCATCTCTTGGGGGATCATGTTACTATGTGCCATTCATTGATGACTATAGTAGGTACACATGGTTGTATGTGCTAAAGCACAAGAGTGATGCCATGGATGCTTTTCAGGACTTCAAGAGACATGTGGAGAAAGAATTGGCTTGCTACATCTTATGCTTGAGATATGATAGTGGTGGAGAATATGTTTCTAAAGACTTTCATCAC
The DNA here is from genome assembly GCF_053477565.2 of Lygodium microphyllum. Classification (NCBI taxonomy): domain Eukaryota; kingdom Viridiplantae; phylum Streptophyta; class Polypodiopsida; order Schizaeales; family Lygodiaceae; genus Lygodium; species Lygodium microphyllum. The sequence continues at coordinate 73,793,136 of NC_141147.1, read as the reverse complement.
TTCTTGGTAGCTTATGGGATTAAAAGGAAATTGACATGCAGGTACACACCACAATAAAATAGTGTGGTAGAAAGGAAAAATAGGGTGATCATGGAATTGGCAAGAGCCATGTTGAATGAGAAGAGCCTACCAAATGTATATTGGGCAGAGGCTGTAATGACTGCAGTGTATGTCATGAATCATACACCAATAGCAAGGATACATGAGGTGACTCCTCATGAGAGGCTTTATGGGGTAAAGCCAGACATTACCATCTTAAGGTCTTTGGATGCTTGGTATATGTACATGGGTATGCAGAAGATAGGAAAGGATACAAATGCTACAATCCTTCTACTCATGAGACATTGGTCTCAAGAAATGTGGTATTTGATGAGCTGAAATCATGATATGAGAAGAAGATCACATTGCTGAATGATGATGATGTTTGTTAGGAGACTTATGTACATACAGGTACAAATGAAAGTGCAAAAAATTTTGGGCCTTCTAAAGATGCTACTATATCAGTTAGTCCTTGGGCAGGTAGATTGAGGACATCCACATCTTTATCCACTAACAGGGGTATGTCAGTGAGGGGGGGAAATGTGGATAAAGGCAAAGGAAAACTTGATGATGTTACAGGGCCACTCACTTGTGGTTATGATTCGCATGGCACTGATAGCTTGGATAGTAAGTTTGGTATTCCATCAGTTGTGACTCCTGGTGTGAGACATAAATACATACCACCTCATGAGAGAGGAGAGTCTCATACTGCACCTTAGTTGAGGAGATAAAAAAGAGTCATGAAGCCTGTGGATAGGGTTACATAGAGTGGTTACACAGTGAGGCATTATGCATATATGGAAAAAGTCACTAGCTTCAAGGAACCCACAAAGTATTCTGAAGCTATTTTAGATGATCATTGGTGCAAGGAAATGGATGAGGAATATTCAACACTGGCTGAAAATGACACTTGGGATTTAGTTGATTTTCTTGAAGGCAAGATGGCTATTGGCTGCAAATGGGTATACAAAGTGAAGTGTAAATCAGATGGCACGTTGTAAAGATACAAGGCAAGACTTGTGGCAAAAGGGTATGCATAAAAATATGGTCTTGATTATGAGGAGACATTCAACCCTGTTGCTAAAATGGCAACCATGAGGACAGTGATTGCTTTGGCAACATCTAGAGGATGGAGTATGTATCAGATGGATGTGAAGAATGCTTTTCTCAATGGTGATTTGGTTGAGGAAGTATACATGGATCAGCCTAAGGGCTATGTACATCCAAACTTTCCTACAGTGTGTGTAGATTGAAGAAAGCATTATATGGGCTAAAGCAAGCACCTACAGCCTGGAATGCTAAGATAAGTGCATGCTTACAGAAACTTGGTTTCACTATGGGCAAGGCTGATCATAGCCTATTCACAAAGAAGACAAGTGCAGGTTATGTGATATTCGTCATCTGCGTGGATGACTTGATCATTACAGGTGATGATATCACAGGAATTGGAGAGATCAAGGAAATGTTACATGTTGAATTTCAGGTCAGGGATTTGGGTGAACTGAAATATTTCCTTGGGATTGAGGTTGCCTCTACATTTTATGGTACTTGGTTGTTGCAGAAGCAGTATGCACAAGACATGTTAACCAAGTATGGTATGTTGGATTGCAAGTCTTTGAGCACTCCATTGGAGCAAAATTTCAAGCTACTTGCAG